>NC_137540.1:70117370-70249870 GCF_963082525.1 Nesoenas mayeri | reverse complement strand
CATGTAATATTGCGTTGCTTATTCTGATTGAATTAATTATTCTCCACTGTCCCAGCACTTCCCAATCATTCCTGTTCACAACCCAATAAACTGTTGTATAAGCAAATACCCCCTTCCCTGGCTTGAGCTGCTCTGGTGTGATTGACAAGGCTTCTTGTGTGAACAGGCTGTGACACTGCTTTGCTAAGTGTCCTATCGTCCCCCTGCTCGGTGGTATTTCAAAGTGCTACCTAATGCCTTTCAAATTTAAGGAGTTTCAGAGTCTAATCTTCAGTTCTGCCCCACTTTCTATTGATCCAGTTCCAGGTTGGTTACCAAGACTATTTTCTGGTTCCAGTTCAGATGTGCTCAATTGGATGGAAATTTCACAAGAATGTTTGAACATGTGAGATTACCACAGGTCTGAAGTTTCTACCAACTAATCTAGGAAAGTTTCTGCCCTTTGGAGTTGGGAGGTTGCTCTGGAGATGTTAAGGCCTTCAAATTTAAATCCTGGCTTTTCATTTGGTTTGCATGTGAGTTGAAACCCTGTCTCTCATGTAGATTTAGAATAATGAAGATTCAACTGCAGTTCCTGGAATTTAATGTCTTCAGTCTTGAAGAGCAGCTTACCTTTTCCACTGCGTAAAATGGTCTTTTGTTTTCCTGAAATAATATGAACTCCTTTACTTCTTTCCGCTGACACAGGTGACTTGCAGTCAGATGCTTGGAGGAATGCTGCAGAAGAAAAATTAATTAGCATTTTTTTGGACACATGCCTTGGTGAATTTCTTGAGAAAATGATGACTACGGTCAACACCTTCCTGATACAACTGGGAATGGCAGGAGCAGTTGCATGTATCATTTTTGGAGTAACTTCAGCTTTGCTGTTTCTGGCCCCACTTCCATGGCTGACCAGACTCCAGAAGCAGAGCTGATGTTTTCATTCCCTCAGAACCTGGTTTTCATTTAAATGTGTAAAATTATCTGAGTAGTTTTCCCCTCGATAAGGTTTACAAGTGTCTGTATATCTTTAGTTTTAACAGAGGGCAGTTCAGTAGACAGTTTATGAAGTACTGGTCAGGGAGATAAATTACCTTGTAGAGCTGCACAATCACCATTCACAATCTCCTCAGTGACTTTATAGCCAATGACAGGATTTTTCAAGTTCATAGAAACTCATCAAAACACTTCCTGGTATTTTTTCCTTCTCCATCTAGCCATTTGCTCTTAAAGCATAATCTGTACTGCTCCTGCTAGGGAGCAAGGGTTTAGTTTGATGCCTTAGTCCTCGCTGAGCATTCCTTTATTTCTGGCAGCTTCTTGGAATTTGTGAACTGGACATGTGAATGTTTCAGGCTCCTGCAGCACTTTGACATGTTCCCTTTCCGGGGGTCATATCTAACCTCAAATGATGCTTTGTGTGTACTGCTAACAAGTTGAAGTTTGTGGGGTTGTTCCGAAATGTTATCATCAGGTAGCTGAGTGGTTTATGCTTTCTTTTGCTGGAGTCTAGGTTTCATAACTATATATTTGAAGCTCCCTGATTCTTTTGATTGGGCACTACTTCATTTACAACATGCCTGGTGTACAATCTTTTCCAGCAGAAGAGGGAATGCAACGCATGGGGCAGTATCTGTGGTAGGAGCTCCTTGAACGTCTTCTCCTCAGTTTCATGGGCCTTTCCTTGTCAATATGGTACATGGAAGTTACTGAAGACAGACTTTCTTGTGTTTCTGAGCCACCAGGTACATCTACATTTAGAATGGCACCGCGTGTTTCCCTGTGGATAAACACCTGTCTCTATCCCCGCACAGCTCCAGGGAGATGTGCTGAAGCAACAATACAACAAATGCAGGTTTGGTGAGCAGGCAGCTGTTTTCTGTCAAAGTAAGTACATGCTCAGGGTGATGTCTTGAGGTAATGAGTTGAACCAGAGCCTCCTCTTCCAGGGCAGGGGTTAAGAATTGATTCAGATACGAGCAGGTCCAGGTACTATGTTATTATAAGACCTTCCAAGAGATACTTGTGAATGGTCTCAATTTCTGAGTTGATTCCACCCCCCTAATATCCTGTCTCAAAGCAACCTTGTGTTGTGAAGAGGTGGTACATTTACCCTGAGTGATGCTTCCCGCATCCAGGGCAGCTTTCCTGTGACAGTGCTGGCAGGAGGCATTGCCAGGTGGCTGTAATTAAGGGCGTTAACCAGAGTTATTTGCTCTGTTCCCAGCAGGTTCTGAACCAGTGGCCAGGAAGAAACCAGAAACACCTGCTGAGTCTAATGAGGTAGGTTTGGAGTGATGGGGATGTCACATTTCCCTCTGAGTTTGGGAGAAAATGTGAGAGCCTGGTGTCAGGCAGGAAAGTTTGTGGGCTCAATGAAAAAGTTGCTCAAGCTGCCTATATTACAATGCTTGATGGTTTAATGGAGTTTTACTTTTAGGGGATTTTCTTTCTTTTTTTTACCCATGCTGCTGTTCCCCCACCCCAGGAGAAAAAGGCTGTGCAGCCAGGGGCACTGTAAGCTCAGTTCTGTGGAATGGCTGTTCAGCAAGATTTGGCCCGTACAAAGTGCTGCTGGATGAGCAACAGTGAGTTAACTGAGGGGTTGGTGGTGCCTGAGTTGTGGGGCATTTGCTCAGTTATTAGAAGGTATCAATTAATCTCTTCCCAGGCTTTTAATGTCTTGCTTCCAAAATGCTGCCTACTTTCATCCTTGTAGAGATTTGCTCCCTTTGCTATTTGTTTCCTGGAGAAAATGAGACATTCAGTTATGTTTTTGGTTGCCTATTTTGAAGTGATTCCTAAGGCTGTGGCCAAATGAGGTCTTGATTGTTACCGCATTTACCCAGGCATTTGTAGAAATCTTTGGAGCTCTGTCTATGGCCTGATCCTGCTTGCTGTGAAACTGATGGTAGATGTCCTCCTGCTTTTCTGAGGGGACATAGCTAGGGACCCCCAGCAGCAGCAAGGAAAGCTGCATTGGGAGCTTGAGGAGGGGACATAGGCTGCAGGTGTTGCCCAGATCTCTGCTCCTGGTAGGGCCATAAAGTTGGTGAAGGGTTTGGAGGGGAAACCGTATGAGGAGAAACTGTATGAGGAGCAGCTAAAGTCACTTGGTCTGTTCAGCCCGGAGAAGAGGAGACTGAGATGAGACCTCATTATTCTTACAGCTTCCTCACAAGGGGAGGAGGAGAGACAGGCATTGATCTCTTATCTTTAGTGACCAATGACAGAACCTGAGGGAATGGCAGGAAGATGTGCCAGGGGAGCTTCAGGTTGGACATTAGGAAAAGGTTCTTCCCCTAGAGGTGCTGGACACTGAACAGGCTCCCCAGGGAGGTGTCACAGCCCCAAGCCTGACAGTGTTCAAGAAGAGACTGGACAGCGTCCTCAGACACATGGTGTGAACTGTGGGGTTGTCACATGCAGGGACAGGAGTTGGACTCCATGATGCTTGTGGGTCCCTTCCAACTCAGGACATTCTATGGTACTGGTGGGGGTCTGGACAGTTGTTTCCTTTCTCTGTGTATCTTTTCCTTTTCACTTTTTGTCAATTAAACACAAAATGGTACATGGCAAGAATATGTGATGGCTTTCCAGGGTCTTTCAAGCGTCTTTTTCCTAGACACATGCAATAGCACATGCCATACCTTAATGGATGTGCCTCAGACTGGGTCATGGGAAGAGGTTGCTGTCATTAGCATGTGGCAGCATGTGGGATGCTCAGAGTGGTGTTTGGGAGGCAAGGTCTGGTGTCCTGTAGCTGCCTATGGACTGTTGCTGCCTGCTCAGGTCCATCTGATGCCCAGGGATGGAGATGGGGGACAGGGTCTGAGTTTCGTGCTCAGTTCACTTGTGTGCCCTTGGACAAGGGTGTCTGCATCTCAGTGGGTGCTTCAGTTTGAAACTTTCTCCTATGAGATCAGAGGCAACAGCTTAGTAAAATAATTTAAACATCTGTAACATGCTGTGTCAAAACCCAAATACAAGTCATTGCCAAGATTTCACTAATTGATGCTAAATAGAAAGAAAAATAATGCAGGAGAAAAATCCTCCCAGAAACAATCAATAAATTAAAGATGCTTGGGGATATAAATTCAGCAGTTAAATGAGATACTAATGAAGATGGGAGTTTAATGGTGAGTACTCTCATTACATTGCTTTAAAAACTCCATTTGATGTAGATTTGGTGCTGGTAGAAGCAAGACAGCCTCGTGACAAACATCCGTGAGAACAAAAGTTGTTCTGGCATATGAGCACAACTACTGCCATTTATTGCTGAGCAGCTTCGCTTCCCCATTTCTGCAAGTTGTTGTAAGTTGTGGGAAAATACACAACAATTAATTAGAAAACAACTAATGACTGTTCCACAGGGTCAGTTTGCTTCTCGGAGCCTGCAATGTGCAGGATATTAACACGTGTATCATTTTTTTGACACTGGAGGACAATTGCACAGCCCAGCAATGCTGCTACTGATTTTTAAAGTAGGACTTAATTAACTAGAGATGGCCTGAGCAGGTTTGGCTGGAAATGGGCATTGGGCTTCAAAAGAACGGAGCTACTTGGGTATTGCCAGGCTGCAAATTAAGGATGATAATTCCGAATTTATCTCAGGCCTGATGAGCAGCATGGAGCTGTTACTGTCCTACCCCTAGACTCATGGCTGGGTGTCATTCCTAACTCTAAAGGTGTTTCACTTGTTCTAGACAGCTGCCTTATGATGAGGTAAATTATGGCCTCAAAATTCCCATTTCTCTCTACAGCCTGGGTAGTGACTCAGACTGACAAATCTACCCTGGAGGGGGCAGTTTCCCAGCTGCTGACTCCAGCCCACCCGTGCTCTGGCTAGACCAGCAATGCTCTTGGACAGAAAAAAATACAGCAAACTCCACTTCTGCACATGCTCCAGCCCCTCTGCAACTGGGAAGAGGTGGGTTGTTAATGCCTCTGCTTTGCTTTGACACTGGTGAGGCATTTTTCGCCCGTCAGTGTGGAATCTGGCGAATGCAATTATTTTCCTTTATCTCACACTTAGGTTTAAACTGCATCTCTGCTGGTACATGCCCTGTTTTGATTAATATTAAACTTCCAGATCATCTTTTTGAATTGGAGCAATTTCTTACGACAAACAGTCCGGAGAGCCAGATTTCTGAGTGATTAGTAGCAGGCTGAGCGCGCTGGATGCTTGGGGAGCTTAACGATTCGTGGCCAGATTCATTCACCATGGTTAGAGTGGTAGGCATGTCACAGCTGCGATTCCTCTGGCAAAACCTCAGCTTGGAAAGATTTTAAATCAGGAGTTGAGTTTTCCATCCCCCTTCTTTCCAGGCTGAGAGGGGAGGGGAGAGGAGAGGCATCCTTCCATCCCAGGATATATTGAAAAAAGATCTGGCTGTCTGAACCTACTGGGCTGTAAGTCTGTTCTTCCATTTTCTTTAAATTCCTTGACACAGAGGGGAAAAATCCCAGCAGCTCCTAGAGCGCTGATCCCATGGGGGACCTACCCAGATGCCATGCAGGGTTGGGGGCAGACATGGATGTGGCATAGTTGTATTTTGTTTTGGTTTATATGGTTTTTGCCAGGAAGATGCTGAACAGGGGATGGAAACAATGGTTAAAAGGGATAAATCATAGATAACACATGAGCTGATGCAACCTGAGGAGAAAGAGAAAGCCTTCACTGATTTCAGCTGTAATCTAGGGTTTGGCACTCATGGAAGTTCTGGCTCAAGGGTTTTAGGAACACAGCAAGTGACATGTTTGTGACTTCCTCTCAAATATACCTGACAAAACCCTAGTCCTGAATTCCAGGAATGCCTTAGGCTGGGGAAATATTTGTATAATGCCAATGGGTTGCAATCAAGCACATGCAGAGCTCTTCCAGGACTAGCTGGTGGTGCTGCCCTGGGATGAGTCACCAAATAGTCTGATACCAGAATGCAAAATAGTATTTTTAGCAGAAAGGACACTGAAGCTTGCTATTTTTTTGTTTTCTTGTTTAATGCACGAATGAGTTACCAGCAGTATGTGCAAAAGGTGGATTTTCCCATGCGGAACATGGAGCTGTAGTGTGTGCTGGCCAGGCAGTGGAGAGCAAAATGTAGATAGTCAGGTGAGAGCACTGACACTGCAGGAAGGCAGAAGTGATATTTGTGGGACAGGAACCTCTTTTCTGACCAATGAAAGCACATTTAGATACAGAATTTGCTTTTCTTTGATGTTGATGCTTTTGGCCCTCATACTGATTTTTCACTGCAAAGGTACAAATGACCCGCTGAGTTGAATATAGTCAGGAGTTCAGTTGGGATTTGGACATGGATATTCCAGGTTGTTGTAGCACAAGAAGTACTCAGTGACTTCAATGGAGGAAAAAACATGATGCGCAAGTCACATCCTTGGAGAAGTCACTGCTGTTGCTGATCCTGTGAAAGGCTGAACATTTGGTGAGTAGGAACTGAGGATTTTGAATGTTTCTGGAGACCAGGCCCAAGGTCTGGGTACTCAGTTATTTAAGCTCAGAAATTACTTTAAGATGCTGAACGTTGATGGTGCATTATATCTTGCTGTGGAAAAGGTCAGTCCTGTTATTTGTAGAGGGAGGGCTGCCTTTGCTTTATGGCTGGCTGATTTTTTGGGCTACATAGTATAATTTATAACTCCTTATTGTTTGCAGACACTGGGCTGAGGATATTTTGTGTGTGAAATTTAAAATTCAGGCCTTTGAAGCTGAATACATGGAACAGAATTATTTTGTCCAGAGCGAGACAGAGACACCTGGTCTTGTCAGCCTTGGCTTCCTCTTCGTTTAGAGGGGAGAAAAGTAGAGGCTTGTGGGGCATGAATTGTCTTATCCCGAAATAGCTGTATAGAGTAGTTCAGATGCACCAAACCTCCAAAGTAGAGGGAAATGGATACTGGCAATACAGACAGACTGTCACTATCTCACATGGTAGCATTTACGTTGTAGATGTTGGAGGCAGGTTGTGGTAACCCTTATTTCCTGATGTCTTTCCATTTTGCACAGCTTGTGTGAAATCAAGGAAATTATGTTAATGTACATGAAAATTAAGAACCTACTTAGTGAAGGATTTGGATGCTTGAGCGATTTTGTTAAAGTTGCTCACCTGCTTGTCACAGTGAAGTCGCCTAAAAATATGAAGGAATGTAAATTCCTTAAAAAATGCAGAACAATCTATCATATTTTTGGACTGTTAGACTCAGAATTCACAAGTCCATGTAGAATTGGTTCAAAACTACCCAGAAATGCATTAGCTGTCATGGCCCATTTCTTCAATGGAACTCTGGGTTTGAGTAGCAGTGTTAGCTTTTTAAGCTGGCTCCAGGTGTTGTTTGATATGAGCAAATGACAGGAGATTCTCTTATCCCAATCACAGTACAAACCCAATTTAAGAGCTGTTATTGACCTGAAGAACTTCCAGTTTCAATTATAGAATCAGTCATAGAATACCAGGTTTGAAGGAATCACAACGGTCATCTGCTCCAGCCTTTCTTGGGAAAATGCACAGTAAGAATGGGATAATTCACTAAGATTGGGAAAATGAGTATTTACCTTTTTTCGTTCGTGGGGACCTGGCTGTTGGAGTCTCTGTAGCTTTGTTTGCAAATCAAACAGGTTGTACTTGCATGGCTGCATGTAGCAGGTGGGAAGTCCAGGTGCCCTACTCCCATCCGTAACAGATTCAGAAGCCAAAGGTATCGTGACCTTATGGGACAGCTAACCTGAGCAACATGTGAGCTGCTGCTCTGTGCCATCTCCAGCCGTATGTTATTGTCATTTCCACTGCAGCTGTGTGATCTGAAGTGAAGGAAAAAGGATAAAACCTCCCTCATTTTAGTCTGGTTATCCAGTTGAATCAACATCTGCAAAATCATGATCTATAGATCTCAACTGTGGGAAGTCCAACTGCTCTTAGATCAGTGCATGTGTTATGTGAAGCCACACCATTAGTCTCTTGGTTACTAGATCTACCACCTTGACTGTAAAATCATCTCTCCCAAAGAATCTTCCTGTGCAGCTGGCAACCTTTTTCAGGTGCTCTTCTCAAGTTAACAAATAGATAACTCTCATCACAAAGCACTGGTTTGTATCAGTTTGGCACTGATTTTGGTAGCCTGCTATCATGGGAATGAATCCAACTCATTTTGTGGGACCTGTCTCTGACTGCATAGCTCCATGTGAATTTTTGTTTTGGAAGTATAAGCACTCACCCCTTTTCTGAGTGCAGAAGTGGAGACATATCAAAGAAGCAGCGTGCTGAAATGAAGCATAGACTTCAGTCTGTTCTTATTACTAGTTACCTAAAACGTGGCAAATATTACCAACCAGGACTTGGAGAAAAATGTGCACTTCTGTTAAAACCAGGATGCTTTCCAGGACTTTAAATTCATTGTAAGTCACTGTGAGGAATACATGTTGACTAATTAATTTTCTTGTATGACAAATAGCCTTTGAAATCACATAAAGTATGTGTAAAGTGTGTGTATGTGATGGCAGGTGGAGAAACATCACAAATTACATTCTCAACACATAAGACCACCTATTAGTCGGTCATAGCTGTGTGATTTCAGTACCTCCCAGCAACTGCCGCTTGTCCAGGTGTCAGGTGGACTGGCCAGATGTGAACCATCCAGGGCAACAAAGCAGCACATGAGTCAAGTTTGTGTTAACACCTCTTAGTCTGAAACAGTATGTGCCCAAGTGATCCTGTCCAAGATGCAACAGATTGATGGGATCACTGTGGAAGGAAAGAGTCAGGTAGTACTGGAGCACACTGGATATTAAAAATGGTTCTTTTGGGCATGAGTTGAAAGATATGCCCTGTTTATTAACAGTAGTCTGTGGAAAAGTCTGTAAATAAATATTTCAATGGTCTTCGGAGGAAGGACACTTTGGAAGACCGTGCTTCTGATGGCAGCCAGTTAAAGGCCAAGGTCAATGAAAGAGAACCATGTCACTGTGACATGGGACATACAATGGTGTACAAGTTAACACCAATTTTCCCCTGGGTGTCCTTTCCCCTTTCCCTGTGTGTAGCTCAGCAGGAGCTGTGTTGTTATTAGAAGAATTTGGATGAAAGCAGTGAGAGAAATCACAGGAAGGAGCAAGTGAGATAATGTCAAGCGGTTGTTGGGACTTACCACAATATACTAGTGTCCTCACTGAGATCCTACACATTGAGAGACAAATAGAAGAGGACCAACAGGGAATCACAGAAACATTTTTCCCTAGTAATTTAAGAAGTTATTAATTAAAGAGTAGCATGAAGTTGGTTACAGGCAGCTCCAGAAATAGACAGAGCAGGCATGTTTCATGCTCGGTCACCTAGCCAGGCTTTCCATGTAGGTGTCTCTCCTGGTCTGAGAGAGATGAGTCCAACAACAACATGCTTCAATGAGGCTTAGGAATAAATTTAGGGTCTGTTCAAATGGAAGTGTGCTTCTTTTTCAATTTTTGACTCATTGCCTCCTCTGTGTGCACAAGCAGCATTTCACCTGTTCCCTTGTCCCATACTAAGCTGGCTGCTGAAATGGAGAGGGCTTTGATGCCCTGCTTACTCATCCCCTATGTCCTTAACTAAAACTGAGCAGTACAACACAGTTGCTTCCAGGTGTAATCTCAGGTAGAACTCAACACTTTTCCCTTCTCATGGCCTTCACTATCAGCACTCAAGAAAAACCACAAGGGGAGAATGATAAAAATTGATTTCTGTTTCACTAGAAATATTTCTCCTTTTGGCCACAGACTGAGACTATTCTGACTCTAACCGGTCCTCCCTGGGGTTTGGTAACAGTAGCTCACAGGAGGCTCTAGCTTATCTGAAGACCAAACAGTAAATTTCTCATTTCCGCTTAGTGGTGAGGTGTTTAATTGCTGCTTAGTTTCGCCAGTCAAGTAATTCACATTGACGTGCTAGAAGCAGCCACTAGCAGTTAAGCTCCATCCAGGGGCTGTGGTGAACGATCCTGACATCTTTTTGCAGGCACCGACTCTGCAGGCTGAGAACATTCAAGTTTCTCCTCTCGAGTGGGCAAGCAATCTACAGAAAATTAAGTCTGAAAAGCCATGAGAGGTTGTGAAAGGCAGCTTAAGGGGAGAGGCTCTGTTGGGTGAAATCTCTTGTCCTGCACAAATTCAGGTTGAATTCAGGTGTTACCACCTTTACTGGTAATTTAGAAATAGAAGTGTTGTTTAAACACAGCAAGACAGGGTTGAACAAGGAACAGAGGATATTCACTTCATAGAATCCATGTGAGCTTATATATATATGTATATATATATATCTCAAAAGCTGTCCTTAAGGCTGTATCAAGTTGCAGAGGTAGGTAGATATAGAGATGGCTCAGTGCAGAGTCTGTAACCCTGCTTAGTGGACTCAGTCCTCACTTTCATTACTGTAAGTCAGGAGTAACTCTTCCAAAGTCTAAAGTCTAAATAACGCCCTGCATTATTATTTCACTTGGGTTTAAAATGCTGCTGCTAGTTCAAAATCATAGGGGCTTCTGACTCAATAGTAATTTAAACCTGCCTTGTTCTCTGAGGAGTAATTGTGGGTTTGCAGCAAAATAGCACAAGCAAATAGACTGGCCTTTTTATTCTTTAAAATTTGCTTTAATTTTTGTTTTCCTTTGTTTCCTCTGGTGGTCTTCTACTGCCAGCCCTGTGTGGGAGCTCCATGCACAAGGTGTAGAATACCCTGCACATAGGTACAGAGGCTGTGCAACTTGGAGGCAGATAAACCATTTATTTTCATGAGTTAGAAATGGCCAGATAACTCATGAGTGGCAGAGCACAGCAGAGCCAGAGTCAACAATGCATGAGTGCACAAAAGGGGGGCTAAGTAAATTGTTTGCTGCAACTTTTCAGACTGTCTGCTGTGCTGAATGGGGAATTATGGTTGTACCATCTTGGGGGCTGCCTGTGCATGTTTTATTATGGTCATTGTAGAGCTGGTAGCATGTTTGGTTATTAGGGAGTGATCATTTGGTTTAATTTCTTGGTGGGTTGCACCATCAGGGTTGTTGGAGCACTGCTTTGGCTTTTTTGCAAAGGACAGAGTTCATGGCTGTCACAGAACTTAAGAATTAATTTGCATATTTAAAATATGCAATCAACTGATTAATATCTTAAGAGGCGCAATTGCTGTAGTTGCTGACTAGATAATAAAAAGCTGCCACTCACATTTAACACTGACACTCTTCTCCAGTTCAGATAATGCAAATAGACACAATGAGATAAACCACGATCAGTAATAACAGCCATCTGATATTCAGACTTCAGGTGTGAGTGTCCCTAGATGAAATGAAAGCCTTAGAGTAAGAAATAGCCACACAACTCCAGAAACACATCTTAGGAAAGGGCCTGTAACTCCTAATCCCAAACTTATCTCCTCTTCTATGCAATGACTGCAATCTGATGGCAGCTGCAGTGATGATACTCCCTCTTTCTTTCAGTAAATAAATATGAGTTGAAAAGGAATGGTAGTGTGATTCACCTGAGACCTATTTCCTAGAACAAAGTTTATACATATATTTTTAGCTCTAGCTAGTTAATTAGCAGATCGTTCCTTTTAAAAAAACCCACATCACTCCCCCAAAACAAACCAAATTGCCCCCCAGACCTCACTTGGCTGGAACCCCTGGGTGGTTTCTTGTATCCAACCCCCAGCTATTTGCATTCATCCGAGTCTGATGTCTTCAAACTGAGAGCCACAAACCAGAGACTCTGTATCATGTACTGAGCACAGCACAGTATAAACACCATCAATTAATTCCTTTATACGCAAAAGGACCTGGAATCCAGCACATCTCTCTCAGGCAAATTATTGAGATAGGAGAGGTTCCCCGAGCTGAAATGAGAAACACCAGCTTTCCGCATACTTAACCTGTAATTATCTGTAACATGCATGCACTTAAGTGAGATGCAATTTTATTTACAAGAATTCCATTATCTTTAATCAGCTTTTATATAATTCCTTTTGTATCTGTTCATTTTGTTTTTAAATATGTGTTTCCATGCCTTTGTAGTCAAAAGGTGAAGTTGAAATGTTCAGAAAAATACTGCATTTGCAGGAGCTTTAGCACTGTGAATAGTGAAAACAGGAATACACAAACTTGGTTTCAGGGGAAGAATTTTGAAGCATTTAAGCATATTTTCCATGACTATGCCCTAAAATGCTTTACAGAATAAAACAAGTGTTTTATGAAACTGTAATATAATCCATATCAGAAGGAATAAACAAGGTGATAGAAACCAGAGGAAAGAGACCTTTTGGAATAGGAACCAAAATCCCCTGATGTTGCTGATGTGCTGCTTCTCACTTTCGCACGACACAAGCTTTTTAGGTCTTGATGCTGTAATATGCTAAAATTTGCAGAATTTCAAGGAGTAAACAAGTATTTGTAATCCTTATGAACTGAGGGTTGATGTGCCTTAGTAAAAGGCTGACTTCACCCTCCTGAGGGCTCGAAGTGGTCAGCAATGCACTAAATTTGACAAGAGCAGCAGCCTTTCCAAACCTATTGCCAGTAGAGAGAAGCGTTTAGATGTACTTGATGAACCGCTTTGTTGGATTATGGGCTCCAAACTGGCCACTTCAGTTCAAGGAAGAGATGGACCAACTAGTGAGATAATAGAAGCATGCCAATAAAATGTCAAAAACCCAACCAAATAAAAAACATTGACTTGAATTAATAAAATAAAAGAGTATATTTATTTCTTTGGGTTAAGTAATACTAGTGTAGTCTTCAAATGTTGTATATCTCTTGTTGCAGGAGATGAGGAAATGATCTACTGCTGTCTTCACGGGCTCAAATTGCATTTAATATTGCAAATGAGGAAAACTTTTAATGGATAAGGATGGTAATGCTGGCAAGGGAAGTATTGGGGTCTCTGATGTTTGAGATATTTAAGATATCAGGCAACCACCCATCAGGAATGACACAGCTGTGGCTGACCCTGCTTTTGGACAGCAGGATAGATTTGATGACTCTACATAGTGCTCTTAAGCCTGAATTTTCTGCAGTTTGGTTTGGGGTTTGAGTCTCTCCCAGTCCTGTGTGCAGACTGACTTGAGGGGGGCAGAATCCTTCTTGTAAGTATTAACTCTTATTCAAAAGCCAGTAGAATCTAAGGAAACCTTTACTGAGCAGGTGAACACAGAGATTTTTTTTCTTTCACAGCTCTTAACTGGACAGATCTCCATGGTTATAGCTCTTTTTCACCACTTCACCTGCAAATAGCAAGTTGCTGCCCAGCATGTGAAGGTGTTACTGTTTTTCAGAGGGAGGATTTTCCAGCATATAATAGGCATTAAACGATGTCTTGTATTTTTAACTTTGTTGTTGTTGTTCTTCTTCTTCTTGGAAACAGCTGATCTGTTTTGGTTGAACCTTTACAGAGTACATTTACCAAAGTTATCAACCTGAGAAGAAAACATTCCAGCTCATAGGATTAAAGTTTGCCAGCCCTATGAGCAATTGGAAGTGGCTTTTATATATGGAAGTATCAGTTAACCATAATAACTGGCAAAACCTCGGAGTGCCTAGATGGTACATATAATACATGATGGCAGGTGTAATATATGGCTCAGGTTTTCCTTTTGCCCAACCAAGGCCTTATGGTGGTCAAAGCCCTGACAGTTGTGTTGCTAAAAATCCAAGCAAAGAGATTTTACTTTCATTGTGTCAAAGCCCTGAAAGCTTTCGTATTTACTTTTTCCCCTGTCAGTGCATCTCTGCCATACCATGTACCAGAGTTGTCAACAGGTCAAACTGGATCCTGGAGCAGAGATACCAATGCGAGTAGCTTGATGCTTAAGTTTCCCTGTTGCAGCACTTACTCTATTGCTTTCGTACCTTTGGAAACACCTTGTAAAACCACCGGAGCGTAAGATTGACTCTCCCTACCCATTCCTGAGCATCTGTCTAACCAAGTATAATTGCCTCTGTCTAGAATCTCTCTCATTTTAAACGCTGCTTCCTTGCATGGGTGTTCGGACTTTTGTTGCTTCTGGTGGCAGTGTGTCGGGACTGAAAGGCAGCTAATGGGGATGGATTCCCTCTTGTTGTTCGCTGGTGATAATGCCTGTTGGCTGAGGTCCAGCATTTGCTCAAGTGCTTTTGTGTCCCAACATGAGTACAGAGCAGCCAGTGGGTCACGCAAACCGGGTCAGCTGGCAGCAGTACCGCAGAGCTCAGCTCACAGGCTGTGTGCCCGGGCAAGGGATCATAGAGCAGATTTGTCTGAAGGAAGTGTTGAGCAGTACCGCTCAGCAGCGTTATGTTTTCCAAGACAAAATGCTCTTGCTCGTATTGACTAGGTAGGTTCTCCCTCTTGCCATCTGCCATGTGGCTTAATTGCTTCACCCAGCATTGATTAGCAGCCTGGGATTCGAGATTCCTCGGAGCTGTGGTGTAAATCCTTTTCTTTCTGGCTGTTGCATGCAACATGCTGGGCATCACCACCATGGGTCCCCAGGAGTGGTGCCAGTGACACCAACCATCACTAGGTGCATAGCCCAGGGATGCGAGTCTCCGTAGCCTGCACTGTCCTTGGCTGCAATTGCATGTACCAGCAACAGTGAAACCCAGGGGACGGTCACTTATTTTCCTGTTGAACCTTAAATGTGCAGCACCTTGTGCAGACAGGTCCTGAGTTGTCACAAGTCTCAAGTGGGCGATGATTATTTTCCCTCTGTTGCCTCTTCCCATTCTGAAAGAAAGAAGATCAATGAACTATCGCAGCTCACATGACCTCTGGGAACAGAGAATGCTGCCAGAGTATTTTTTTTTAAGAAAGGGGGGGAAAAGGGGGAAAGGAATAAAAAAATATAAATGTATCTTTAAACACAGCCTCTTCCCTGGCCCCTCTACAAAACCAATATTATCCTAATAAAATAATGTGTTCTTGTATTTTTTCTTTTCCTCAGCAAGGACTGTGAGTTCATTTGTTTGTTTTACATTGCCTGTTCGGAACAGCGTAGCTCTATGAGGTTAAAGAGATCCTCTGAGAAAGATCCTATTGATTTTAATTACCGAGAAACAGCCCACAGGGACAAAAGGACTTTGGCTGTTTATTTAGCCATCGCTGTGCTGCAGTATTGTGTAAGGAGAGATCAAATCAGTTGCCCTCATTATTACAATAATAATAAGGCAGAAAAGGTGCTTCGGGGCCTCGGGATTTTTTTTTAAAGGCAATAACCCCCACCACTCCTCCCACTAATAAAAGGTGGACTTGAGGAACAAGGAGCAATTACTATTAGTCAATATTAATTCAATTATACTCCTGTTATTTATATCATGAAGAGGATTGTTTAATATTTTAGACATATTCCAAGTAAACAGAGAGCACATTTGTTCTTTTACAGATTGATTTTTATCACTGTTAGAGGCACATTGAATGGTTTTTACATCCTTTGGACTGAAGGCAAAGTTAATTAGTTATTCAGCACTTGAACCATGCACCCAGTGGTACAATGAGTGTTTCTAATAGCATCTGGGTTGAAAATACAGCTACTTGGGTGTTAAACTGGAAACTCTCCAGGGATGAGCAAGTGTTCCTTGCCTGGGATCTCTCCTCACCCATTCTGGACAAGCCCCAAGACAGATATATGGTCATCTTGGTGAGAGCAGAAATCAGTTTGTTCTGCTTACACTGTGTGCCAGTTTTATGTTTCTCCAGGTTGGTCTCTGCTCTGCGACTTGGTGTGAGTTGCCTTGTGAGAATTTAGTATTTCCACTAGAGTGTTCTCTTGTTTAAATACTTTTTAATGAATTCTTTATACTTTTGGCCAGAAGTGCCCAAACCACCAAACTCCAGTGATTTATGTGAACTATGTCTCAGACTTTATTTGCGCCTCAAAGAAAAATTAGCCCATATTCTTGTTGGCATTGAACTTGTAAAGCTGTACTTGAGCGACCCAAGAGCAATTCAGCAGATGGGTGTGTAGGGGGCTGGTTGTATAAAACTCAGTATTTTAACATGGAGGTGAGAAAAGCCAGAAGCAGTTGTTGAAGACAAAGTTGGTCTTTTAAACATCTTGGCCAGGCAATGTGTAGATGCACATTGTTATTGGAATGGAAAAAATAATGGAGCTGCAAGTCATTGAAATGAAGCTGTAATTTCACTGTGATCTGTGGGACACCTATGTTTGCTGAGAACTCTGCAAGAGGGCTTTAAAGAGAGCCCAGGGACAAGCAGTTTAGCTGTCAGCATCATTTGCAGTCTTCTGTGCAAAAGGCATGGCAGAAGTTGACTCTAAGTCTGTGCGCCAGCTCAACAGCTGACTTCACACTCAAGGGTTTTCTTTATTTTCCTGTAAATCATGGCACTAGGAAAGGATTTCCTGGTTCTTTTTCTGCTTCAGTTGAAGCTTTTTGAACTTCAGGAGATGTCACGTGTTTTTTATTTATTCTGGGCCACCAAATCTGTGTTTGACTACTTGTGTGAATAACAGAGACTCTAAGTGTTTCAAGCAGAGCGGTTTCAGCTGAAAGGTTAATGCAGCACAGCACCAGGCATGTGTTGCAGGTCAGTCCCTTGTTTAAATGATATGTTGTTCTGCTGATGGTGCTTCCTTAAATGTCCAAAAATGGTGTGGATGTGGCCACAAGGCTGTGGAGGGCTTGCTTCTGAGCTGAGAGATGCAGCATTGCCCCAGCATGTGGGACAAGTCTCCAGGCACAGGAGCTTTCCCCGCTGGCTTGTTTTGACAGGGCAGGATAAAACAGTTGACTCAAAGTATCTTAGTAATATTTTACCTTTCCATCGACATATCTGTTTATTGTTTGACTAGTTATACAGAACGGAGTGCATCAGCTCAACTAGATTGTCTTCACCATGCTCACCTTTTAGCTCAATTTGCGGTCTGCTCCTGGCTGGTAAGAGCCACTGTTGGTAGTGAGGGTGAGAAGTAGCACAAAATGATTTAGAAAGATAATGAGCAGCTAATAATAAAAACTCTAAGATAGATTTTAAATGGCATTTCAGCTCTTTAATTTCAACCCAGATTTGAAGGCTGCATGTTTAATACTTCCAGTTATTCCAGCAAGAATGTGGACTAGGACCACACTTGTTCAGATTTTCCACGATCTGGCCATGATTTATGCTATTTCTGTTCTATCTGTTCTATTTTGTGGCATATTCTATTTCTGTGATCAACCTACACCTCAGAACTTGTCAATATAGGAAATTTGTGTCTAAAAAGAAAAGTAGACTAATTCAACTTATTTTCAATGTGATAACATGTAGAAAGGATGGATGACGACACAATTCTGGACTGCACATACTGTAAAGGAGGTGTCCCCTAATGAGAAATCAGAATTAACTGATGGGGAAGTAGCTGCAATTAGCAGTTTGGGAGAAACCGATTTCTAAGGCAAGATTAAATCTCAAATGTATAGAGCAGAGATAAGCAAGTACAAAATGCAGGCTGTGTTGACAGTCTGTGAATCTGTCTGTAAATATCACAGATGACCAGGACTTATTCTATGAAAAAAGGTGTATGAGCTAGGGTGTTGGTTGTTTGTATGGATAAACCTGAGTATGCTTTCCTAGACAAACCTTTTTATGCCATCAGTAAATGCCAGCTGAATTGCTGTAGCAGTGTACAGCTCAAGATGGGCTAACTGGTCAGGTATTTACTCAGTTTTTCCTATTTTGAAATTTGCCCTGGGTTCACGTATGTTCTGAAGTTTCCAGTTACAGTTTCCCTTTCCAGATACCTAGAGCTAAGAGCTATCCTCTAGCTACACTGAGATTAACACAGAATGAACTATAAATTGGACCGTGACTTCATGTAAAGTTCTTCCTTTTCCCCGTGGCTTATCTCTCCACCTGTAAACTGCACTCCCTCTCTCGTCTAAGTTTTAAACCTATTTGGAGCTTGTTTTTGGTAAGACCCATGAAATGATTTCATTAGTGTCCCTAACTCAGCCTTCATTGTGGAGGTCAGCCTTGGCAATATTTCTCCAGTGCCTCCTCATCAGTTCATAAGGTTCATTTGCTCTTGTCCTCTTCTCAGTCCTCTTATCTCCCATTTCCCTGTTTTTTCATCTCTATGTCTGTATCTCTGTCTGTCTCTCATATAATAAATTCTGGATTTACCCCCCACTCTCTTCTTGTTCACCTTTGGTTTTGTCCTCAGCTTGTTCACCTCTGGTTTTGTCCTCAGGGGGCACCTACAGCTGCCACTTCAGCTTCTGCTCTTCTGAAAAACATTTCTCTTACTGCAGTACTGATATTTTCAGTACGTGTGAAAAACCTGTGGAACTCATTGCTGCTTTGAGATAAAAAGGCTGTTGAAGTCCCGGAGAGGTTCCACATTACCTTTATGAATGCACCTTTGTAGTGCTCCTTATATATTACTCAGCTTGCCTACTGCCTGCCATATGGGGCTATATGTTAAAAATCTACCCAAGACCTGAGGATCATAAGTTCTTTTGGGCAGACGCTCTCTCCTCGTTGTGGAGGTATCTGTGAAATATTCTGAGAAATTTCTGGGAAATTGAGTGAAGCTGTCTCTGATTTCTCTGGTCTTTGCAACCATCTTTTTGCAGGCTAATTCTGAGGGAGCTGGGTCTCTTTAGCTTGGAGAAGAGGAGACTGAGGGGTGACCTCATTAATGTTTACAGATATATAAAGGGTGAGTGTCAGGAGGATGGAGCCAGGCTCTTCTGGGTGACAACCAATGATAGGACAAGGGGCAATGGATACAAACTGGAACACAGGAGTTTCCACTTAAATTTGAGAAGAAACTTCTTCACAGTGAGGGTGTCAGAGCCTGGAACAGGCTGCCCAGGGGCGTTGTGGAGTCTCCTTCTCTGCAGACATTCAAACCTGCCTGGACACCTTCCTGTGTAACCTCATCTGGGTGTTCCTGCTCCATAGGGGGATTGGACTGGATGAGCTTTTGAGGTCCCTTCCAATCCCTGACATTCTGTGAATCTGTAAATCTGTGGTCATATGAATATTTATATATCT
The DNA here is from genome assembly GCF_963082525.1 of Nesoenas mayeri. Lineage (NCBI taxonomy): Eukaryota > Metazoa > Chordata > Aves > Columbiformes > Columbidae > Nesoenas > Nesoenas mayeri. The sequence continues at coordinate 70,230,888 of NC_137540.1, read as the reverse complement.
TAGCTAGACATGATGTGAATGGTATTGATTGAGTCTTGCCAGGGAATTTCACCTGCTTCTATAGAAATTCACATGTGGGGCCCAATCCCAAATGAATTTACAGCGGATTGGGTCATTATGCTTGGGTGGCTGTGTGACAGTGTTGCAGAATACAAAATCTTGCTGAATTGAAGGATTGTCTTGTTCACGGCTTTTGGTTATGGTTATAGCTTTACATAACTACCAGTCAAACAACTGTGTGTTTTTATGATCACATGTAGGGTGGCTGGCGGTTGCATAGGCACAGAAGATTTAAAGCTGCTGTATTGTTTTGTTTTGTTTTTCTTCTTGAAAGCAACATTAATTGTTCTGATGTCTGAGCATCTGCCTGATACACATTATTTCCACTGCAGATTGAGGAAGACAACAGCTAAATACACATTTTTTGGACAGGCAAGCTGTGAACCCTGAAGTTAGCACAGTATATTAATGGAAATCATACTTTGTCAAAGGTGCATGTATCAAATTTTCTTCCAGCTGATTTCAGTTCATCAGTACCAGAATAAATTAAAAAATATCCTACCAAACTTCCCCACTCTTTGCTGTTTCTATATATGGCTTTTTAGCTTTGTAAACTAGTGACTAATTGCAAGGAGGTGTATGTCTTTTATTAATTCAAATGCATAAACTGAAATGTCATACTTTGTAAAGGAATCCACTTTTCTGTTAATTTTTCCATTTAATTTTCAGTGGGAAAAACAGTCTTTCGATAATTATTCGGCTTTCATTTCACGTATTTTTACAGCATTAACTGGTGAAAGCTGACTCATTATCTGCTGTCCCAAGTTTACCTACTCTCAATAACTCACAAGTTCAGGTCACCCTGCAGTGCCTCCTTTCGCCGTCGCTCAGATACCATGTCTAACTGAATGGAATTGACCTGTTTAAGGCCTCTTCACTCCAGCTAAATTATTTGATCATAGCCACAGACATCTGTTTGGGGCAGTAATTGGTTGTTTATAAGAGGAGAGGAGAGCCACCAGCAGCAACAGCAGACGCAAGACAATAAAGGCGAGGGACAAGCATGGAGGGCATGTAGACAGGTCCTGACAGACCACTGTCTGTTCGAGATAAGCAATGCAGATTAGTTATATGCACTCTATCTCACCACTGGGGCCTAATAATCCCCTTTAGCACCCATTCACAGTTATGTGGGAGACAGAAAACTAATACAGGGGGGCATATGGTCCTACTGCCTCGCCGCAAATCTCAGACACAGTTTCTGGAATCTGCGGGATTTTACCGTACAATTAGTTTTAAATGTCAATTTCATGGCGGCTCATGAGATGGAAAATAGAAGAATAGCAGGTAAAGGTACCCATTGCAAACTAGATTATTTGAGAGTGAAAGATGGCTGTTCAAGATGCGGCTGTCACTACTGCTTCCTGGCTTGACAGCGACAACGTGAACATTGAGGTAGAGGATGACAAAAATATAACTTGAAGTGCTGAATTGCTGGAAAAAACAAACAAACAAACAAAAGACATGGCATTTCTGTGCCGTTTGCGTGAAGCAAGGAGACAATGTGGATTTTAATTGATTTGCAAAACCTTGTTGCAGTTATGGAACACAAGATGGTCGCGCTTCAGGGTGACTTGCAGTGGCAGCAAGCGTGTTACGTAGCGTGCAATGCACTGGGTTTGTCCTGTTGGAGCTGTGCATGTGGTGTCCCTTTCTGTCAAACCAAAGCATATTGCATGTCTCATGGGTGCTGCTGGTCAGGGCGTAAAGGGGGCTGTAAATGTTAGAATTTGAGGAAGAGAACTCCATGTTTGCATTCAAATGTTGAATTAATTAATTTTTAACTACATGCACAAACAAAAACACATTTGCAAAAGCAGAAAAATGCCAGAATAATAATTATTTTAGTTCAATTCCCTTTTGCAGAAAATAGAAGAAAATATATGGTCATGTAGTCTTTTTTTCCACAGCCAGCCCTAATTCTGCCACTGCTATTTTGATTGCTTGACTTTACAACCTTAACGATTTTATTTTAAGTGCACAGCCAGCATGAGCATAATCAAATACGTCTGTTAGGTGGCCTCTTTCAAAGCCCATTTGATGAAAAGAGGAGAACCACACTATTTGTCACTGGCTGTTGATCAGACCCACATCACACGCAGACAGACACAGAAAACCTGGTCACATAAAGGCTCCAGCAACATGAGTTAGGGACAGTGACCATACACCTCCTATAGACATGTGTCATCCCAGTGCTACCGATCCAATGGCTTTTCTGCTGTACTGTGCTGTCCTGTATTCTGCACATGGAGACCTATAGATATAAATTGCTTTCTGGAATTATTACACATTTTCAGGTATACTGATGCTACTTTTAGTAAGTTGAATTGGATTGCTAAATATTTCCAGGGTAAAATACCTAATACAATTGTTCTCATACTGTAAAGTCATCCGCATGGAGGTCCCATATTTCAAGATCTTTTCTGGGAGATCTTTTCTACTTTTTGAAGTCCACTAAATTATGAAAAGGTTTTTATTAATTTTATTTTCAAATTAAAAGTCTGCAGTTTGCCAAGTGATTGACATTTATTATAGTTCTGAGCCAGTGCAGAGAGTGCTTAGAATAATATTAAGACTGACCTGTGTTTCAGAAACACAGATTAGTGGGACATTGGGCAGGTGATGGGAGCAAAAGATTGTCATAACTGTGGTTGTTGTTGAGCTGTGCCGCTCATGTCACGGATAACATTCCTTCTCAGTGTGATGTAAATATGTGCTCACATGGAGATGGATAAGAAATACTATTCTCCAGAAGTGTCAAGGTTTTAGTGGTGCTAAGACAGTGGCTCTGGCTCCTGAGCTTTTCAAGTCCTGCTTCTTGAAATCTAGTAATTCTTTATGCAAATAATAATGGTAGCTAATTATGGGCACTGGTGCGAAGGGGAATTTAATCTCTAACCACTTCATCTAAAAACATTCCTACTGCTCAAGGTGATGTTTTTTCCAATTTTACAGTTTACAGTTTGTATTGCAAAAAATCGTGTTATCACCTGGAAGCAAACAAAAGGGTCCACACTGCATTATTCCACTAGTGACAAAGTGCTACACCTTACTGGTAATGACATCTTTACTTTGATGTCCATTTATTCTCTTTATTAGCAGAGATAAACTTTCATGAGCCAAAACTCCTTTTGTGTCTTCAGCGTGTTTGTTGTCTTGTCACCCTTCCTCCCTTCTGTATCCAGCGTGGAATTAGCAACATACTGAAAATTCACTTTTCTGAGTGTCTTAGTAATAAAATAAAACACCTGCTCATAGCACATATAGGATACCTACTACATAGTTAGTAGTGGTAAATGCTTTTGCTACACGTGATGGTTTGCTCTCCCAAAAGACTCCTCATTGCTTTTTCTGTGTGTCATTTTGGTTGTGTTTGCTTGCTTCTGCTCTGTTTTGGCTGTGTCCAGCCTCACGGGGGGGTTAACATGGGATGTACACAGCCCTGGCATTACCAAGCATGGCGTTGTCCTTCTTCCTCTGGTGAGGGGTGAGGTCTTAGCTGCTGAATTCACAAGCACACACAGTTTCTGATGTGTATTGCTGTTATTGTGTGCATTTTGAGGGAGGCTGAGTAAAGGAAATTGTTGACCTAAATATTTGGAATCACCTTCTCTGTTTAAGAAATACCATTTTAATTTCCTGATTAGTGTGCTTGATCAATCTTTGCCACAAAAGAATTTTTGCAGACATCTTTCTCTGTTTGATATTGTGTGTGGGAATTCTCTAATCCCAATATCCCACTGATATTCTGCTCAGCTCCACCTTCACATGCATCTCCAAGAAGTCCTGTTTTTCTGGCTTGAATCTTACATGCAATGTGGAACCTGATTTGAAAGGGCTATAAAAATTTCATGGAACATCAGACTTGCATGAAGAAGGCACTTATTATTGAGTTTTCCTGGTTAATTATAGTAGCTTCAAAACTCACTAGTAATGGACAAAATCCTCAGCCACTGCAAATCCACATAGTTCTGTTGATATAAGCCAGGCTTTGCTACTTTACACATCTGCTCCATGGTTTTTATCCAGGAATTTCTTTATTCTGCATTGCCAACTTGGGAGTTATTGTGCAAGCAGGCTGTAAAGCACAGCAATGTTTTTGACTCCATATACATGTCCTGTATTTGTTATCTAATTGCCAATAGACCAAACTGCAAAGGGACTGTATTTTTCAGCCAAACGACCTGTAAGTAACAGGAAATCTTATGCTCTTACCTCTCTGGCCAAGACAAGAGCATCCACATTTTACATAATGAGAGAAATCAACTGTTCTTTATCAGTGCTTTTTGTGCAACTGCAAATCTTTAAAGCCTAGCTGCTGCTTCGATTTAACAACTGCAACCCAAGCCTCCATATGTCAGGAAAATGCGGGTCGCTTTTATACAACTGCAGTGAATACCACGATTTGTAACTAGACTGAGCTAAAATTGGGCCTCAGGCGTTCACGTTGGGATCCCTGGCTGCTCAGAGGGAGCAGTGTGCTTCCATTCAAGAGGAGATTGCAAGTCTTTATTTGACTTCAAGGTACATATTTATTGTTTTGTGAATTGCAACTAAATGGTAAATTAGTGATATGAAGACAATTTACAGTGTCTCTGGTCACTCCAGATTTCTGGGTGGTTGCAGGCTCTGCAACTATATGAAGAGCAGAACTGTAGTCCTTACTCACGTGTTTTGCTATGGGGTACTCAGGAGCACCTCTCAGGCTGCAGCCGCTATATCTTATCCATAACTGTAATTTCTTATTTGGACGTGTGAGAAGACCTGATTCCCTGTTATTTCATTGTGTCTTCCCCAGTATGTTCAGTCCCACCCAGTTAGGATGTTACAAGAGTGACCTGCATGACGGGTCTGTTTTCCTCCTGGGAATCCATCTGGAGATGCAAATTGCATCTTCTCTATCCCACATCCCATGTCACACCCCAGCCAGAACTCTGTCTTGCAGATGAGGAATCTCACAGATATACCAGACAATGTGCTGGGACTTCTAGTGAAATAATGAATTACAATTACAGCTGTAAACCACTTTTCTTATTACCACAGTCCATTCAGATGAATACTTGGATCATCCAGGTTTCCATTTCTGCAGGATTCTTGCCCACCTGTTTTGATGGAGTGTCCTGCTGTCTCTCTCTGCACCTAAGGCGATGTTTGGTTTCTTCTGGCTTTTCCTCCACTTGTTCAGAGGGACAATTCAGCTTCATGTTCAACCTAGTTTGTCTAATTACTCAAGCGTGGGGTCCTAACAGTGCAGATTAGTCAGATCAGCAGGTGGGCTTCAAATCAAAAATATAGTAATTGATATCACATTGGCCAGTCTAATCAACACAAACTGATAACTCTGTGCTTTTTTATTGTGAATCAAATCTCCAAATTGACCCAAACCATTTCTAGGAGTCATATTATTACCACTTGGCTTTAGCAGCCCTTGTGAGCTCTCAAAAGATCCCTAGAGATAGAAAGTAATATGCATTCCCTTCAGTTAAATACAGTTTGGTTTTCAAATGAAAAAAAGAAAAAAAGCCCCAGGAAATACAGAAAAGTCTAAGCTGTCCTCAGATATAGTATATCTGGATATGCTTTTTATTTTTCTGTTCTTTTTTGCCTTTTCCTCCCCTTTTCCCTTTTTTCCCCCCCTCTTTTTCCTTCCCTCCCCGCCCTTACCATAGAGACTTCTAGTAATGTCTTATAAAACATGACCCACCTCATCACAACGGACTTATTTGCTCTCATGTCCCCATCTCAGCTTGACGTTATGTGCAATGCAGCCTCTTATTTTGATTTTTGCTCTTCAAATATTGTCTTCTGAAACAGAACGTAGTGAATTTGGCGCAGGTCCATACCTCCTGTAGGATTTTCCTCTGCTGTCTTTATCTTTGAAGAGGGATCTATCTCCTGTGTCACCTGCTTTGACAGAACAGGTTTCTGTGGCTCAGGAGAGCAGAGTTCCTGGCCATTGCCTTCATCCCACAATTTCGAGTGACTTCTAGTAATCCAGGATTTAAATCACAGAGTATCTAGATAATAAGTGCTGAGCTTTTCAACTCCACTTGTACTGAAATGTAGTGAGCAGGGGGTAGTTTCTACTTCTGGCATGCTGGGAGCTAGCTTTTGTGCCAAATTAGACTGTACGTATTTTGACTGTGTGGGAAGTGATGAACAGCACAAACAAGAGGCATTGGTCATTGTTGGTCAACATGTGGCAGCGTGTGCTGCCAATCTGAGATGATGGGAGGTATCATTTCTGGATGCTGCTGATATTTTATATAGAACTGATCATAATTCTCTGATTGCTATCTTGTGGTTCTTATATTAATTTGATGCATATTAATTTGACGCATATACCTCTTTTTCTTTTTCTGATTTCTTATGCCATTGCGAACCCTACAGGCTAAGGTGTCTTTTGTAGTATTTTTGTTTTATTTACCCTAATTGTTGGACAGCCTATTGGTGAAATCTATCGTATGATTCATGGCATGAATGTCTTAGCTTGATTACTTGGATTTTAAATGCTTTTATACACAAGCTTACTCTCATTTGATTTGTTTGCTCACATATTTTATAATGAAGTATATAATAAAAATGGTGAAGAAAGTTTGAATACAGAATTTGGTGGTTCAGCATGCAAACTGACACAGGATGATTTCAGTTGAAAGCAAAACCTTTCCAAGATGAAAGCTCTGATGATATGGTCTTTATTCTTGATGGTTCAGCTAATCTTTAGTTTCTGCTAGAAAAGCTATTTCACACAGTTCATATTTATGTCTTACACATTAACAGTGGTTTCCACTGAGACATCTCAAAATGCGTCAAAGACTTGTACTTTTCATAACCCTCATATGGATTTGACAAATAGTACTATAATTATCTGACATGAGGGACTCGATCCCTGGAATATTGCTTGATAGCTCGGTACCTTGACCATAGACATCAGCTCTCAGTCATCAGCAAAGACCAACGATGGAGTCTGGTTCCTGTTTTCCCATGGTAACCTCTTGACAATACTCTCCCTTTCTGGACAGACCAGTGTCCCTGTTACTTCTCCAGTTCCTAGAGAAACCAAATACATGGGAAATTGTGAAGAAGCAAAATACTCTTTACAGTCTTTGCCCGAGGCACTGATTTCTTGCTTAATAAATGGATCCACTTTCCCCTAGTGAATTGACTTACGTATTTCATTCTCCTGCCCCCCAATTTAGATGTGTATGGATTTTCATTGGTATAGTACTAGATAAGGGTGATTGCTTTTCTGCCTACTGTAATAAGTGATAATTATATAATAACAGAATTAAATTCATGGCTTTAATTGTCCTCTGAATTTCGAAGAGAACTAAAATAGTAGAGTGATTATATTTTACTGTGTATCCAATTGCTAGGTAAGTTGCAGCAGGGGATTATCTCCCTTTAATTTCTGATACTGTGACCTCACTATAATGTGTTAAGACAAGGAAGGAAATCGGGTAAGACAGGTGAAAAATCCTAGTTATTGCAGGGCAAGCATCAAGTCTTAGGTACAGCTTTCGGGGCTTAGCAGATGAAATATATTCCCATTTCTGTTAGTAATTTACCTTATTAAAGGCATATTTGACTGAAAGAGTTTTTCAAACTGAATATGAATGTCATAAGAGCCTGAGACTTTGGGGCCATCTGAAAATCCCAGGAACTCCCCAGGAAACGAATTTTCACTAAAAGATCCAGAGAGTTCCCACGTTCTTGTTATGTTCAGCAGAGCAAATAATAGTTGCAAACCACTAGAGTCACAGTATCTTTATTTTAAAGATCTCTGATCTTTTTTACAAGCAGGAGCTTTTGCTGAAAACATGAGAATAATAATTTCAAACCCTTTGCAACAGAGTCAATGGAAAAGAGGCATGTTCTATATATTAGTGGCAATTCAACTTCAAGACTTGGGCTAAATTTCATGAGGTCAACAGGACTTAGGCAAATGCAAAATGCACCATGCAGCAAATGCTTTATTTGCTATATGTGTTGAATGGAAAGCTTATTTCATAACAGGCCTGGATCAAGAACTATAGGTGGGTGTTATCTCTAAAGATTAACTCACCCATTCAGCACAGGCAGATTGCTTCTAAACTCAAGAGAAAGTGAGTTGCTAGAGAACCAGGGAAGAATATTCATTTGTTTTACAACCAAAGGTGCCTTTATCTTCAGATACTCAAATGTGAAAGTATATTTGTCTCCCACCGATGAAATATAATATTGATGTCACCTCCAAGAAATATAGTGCAATGTATTGCTTTTCCTTCTGTTTCGCACTCTATGTAAACATGCAAACACCCGTGACACCCCACTATGATGGCAGCCAACAGCCTAAGCACCCTCGCTGCTGTTGTGTAACCATGGGCAATTTATCTAAGTCTCACCTCTCTTAAAACACTTTTATCAAAATTGGCGGTCAAACAGCACTGAACCATGGTGGCCTCAATCTTAAATGCTGTGGTGCAGATTTTAATTTGGGAAAGATTAATGCACTCTCAAGTGTTAATGCCACAGCTTTCTGTTATCTACATTGATGGGTGTCAGCTAATTTCTGCAGAAGGATTGTAAAGCAAACTGTGCATGTTGATGTTTCAGAAACCTGAGCTCCAGAATGGCTAGATAATAGAGAGGGGAATGGAACTATTTTCTCAAATTTCTTTTAAATTAGAAAATGTTTCCCCTGTCTTTCTAAAGCCGAGCTACCGAGTCAATTCCACTAAAGCTGATTCTTGAAGATATAGGGAATATTTCATTTAAAGGAGCAGTAAAAGTGTCAAAAGATACTTTATCAAGGTCGCTTTTAGATTGAAGATAACAACCCATCTTATAACAAATATAGACCCCCATAGGAAGCTTTGTAATTTCCAGTACTATGAAAGATCTTAGTCTCTTTCTCCATCATCCCTCTTGGATTTTTTCCCTTGTCTGGCCATGTATAATATCTTAATCAACACAAGCCTTTTTTTCACACAATAAAATGACAGTAGCTGGTATGCTTTGACTTGTTTATTTTTCAGCTTCACACAATTTAGCAAATACAGCTGGAGTTTGGCCTGTTTTTTGAACAGATTTTCCTAACTGTGAAGAAGATGTCTGTGAAGAAGATGATGCACAATAACTAGGAAATTCTATTTGTACAGACTAATTTACACAGGAAGAGGGGGGGAAATGCAATTAAGCTCATAAAACTTGCTCCAGCAATGATCCAGGTCAAGGGGCTAATAGTGAATTGTATGAATAACAGTCACTCACCCAGCCACGTTAAAGGCTTGATAATATCATCCAAAATAGCCAATTATTTTGAGTGTTATGAAAAGGTCTGTTTGTTATTTAACAATGGTTTATATGGGAAAATAGTAATAAAGGGTATATGGTAAAAAATAATTTCAAAGGGATTAACTACAATTCAGTTCACAGTAAACTGTTTTCATGCCAGAGGGATGAAGGAGCAATGCTTTAGAGGAGAATGAATTGCATGTTATCCAATACTGATTTTACATGTTCAACCACAGCCATAACCCCCAACTCATCATAGAGCTAAGGCGAAGATATACTTGACTGTGATCAATTTAAGTTCTTCTCTTTCTCAAGGATGATTTTTTCTTTAAATAGTCAAATTCAATTTAAATGTGTTTTGCCTATTAGTTTTCCTCTGCTGCAGATTTTCTGTGTGCTTCGGACAACCTCTTCTCTGAGCCTGCAAGCTGGGCAGCCCTCCCTAAATACTGTTTCACCACATGGTATCTGCCTTTGGTGGTTCAGTTCATTTCCGTGTCAGTCATCCAAACTGTATGAAAAGAGGGAAAACACTGGGGATGTGGTTTGTCGTCAGTAGACTTCTCCAAGACCTTTGTTTCCTCACTCTTTCGCCTCCTCAGGAGCTTCATCCTTGTATCACATCCATGGCAAGACAATGCCATTGGCTCCATTTTAAAAGGAGGAACAGAGAAGGAAATGGCACATGCAGAACCCTATTTGCTGCAAAGCTATCTTTTCTAAGACCATGAACTCTCTACTTTGATTACAACGAGTGTGGGGACTGTGCAGTTGCTGGTGGGTAAGTGGGGAGATAGTGGAGATGTGTACTGGCGAGGCAGGGTAAAGGAGGTAAAGGAATGTTATTGCTTGCCAAGGTTACTAGGAATGGACAGCAAGTATAGTGCTTGCTTTAACTCTGGATTCTGAGATTTTCTGACTTTAGAATCAGCTTAATTTAATTAACGTTATTTGCCTGCATTAATTTTTACAGGTATTATTACTTCTTGATCCTGGTTACTTTCAGTTTAATTCTGCAGTAACAAGGTGTTTTGTTGTTTTGTTTCTTTTTCTTTTTAAATTTGCTTTAGTTGTGGTTCACGTAAGTCTCTTGGTAAGAGAGTTTTCAGTAAGTATTTACTCAAATTGTATGACTACACTTATTTGATGTCATTATTAATTAGTGATGCAAAAAATAGATTGAAATTTGACATCTTCTCACCTTGCTTTTCTTTGTTAAGTTCTGATAAAGGTTCACCAACAACATTTCAGCAAACTTGTTTTGTGCCATAACCTGACATATGGAGATTTTTCTCCAACTGTTGACTAATAAATAACCAGAACAGGCTAAAATGTCAAGGTTGTTTGTCTTTAAATAGGCATGTTCATTACTAGAGAAGTCAGCTATCTACATCCTCCATTGATTCTCCCCATACAGTCCTGCAGCTTAGCCATAACTTTGTAGTTTTAGTTTTTCTTCTGGCTGGTGTGGACTTTTTGGCTGCAATATAACTGGTCCCCCTTGGCTTCCAGATGGTAATATTAAGATAACAGTGGATTTATTTCTCCTGCCCTCTATCCTGCCTTCTTAGAGCCTCAACCCTGAAGTTAATACAAGCTAAAACAGACTTCAACATGCTGAATCTGTTTGGACTCTGATGTGACAATGAGCAGAGGTTTATTTAGAGCTTTTTTGAGCATGCCTGCATTGAGGGGTCTGTTCCTTGAGAGCCAGGATAGCCCAGCCATAAAAAAGGATTAAATTAACCTGCACAGACCTATGTGGCATCAGTCTGTGCCACCGATATTAGAAATATTCTGTCTTATGTTAGTTGTGATCTGTTTACATTGCCCCATGGTTCACAGAATAGATGCTCTACAATCAGATGGCAAGCTCTTTTACCAGGGAGTTTCTTTGATGGCAAGTATGCCCAAGTCTGTGTGGCCATGGTCTAGATGGTCAAAGTCTAGCACTACAGAGTGATAGATGGTAATAGCTGGTGATCAGCAGCTCTGGTGACCAAGGCCTTTTGTCCTCAACATTTGGAAAGTCTTGGTTTTGTAATCTGAAGTTCAGAGGTTTTCTCAGATTTTGGTTTTATTTTGAGATACTTGAGAGTTTTCCAGGAGGACGGGTCAAATACATTTATCTTTTGGAACCCCAAGGGTAAACAATACAACAATACAACTCTACAGAGCTTAAGTGGAATTGCATTGGATTGCTGCTGCTGTTACCTGGAGAGGAATCTGTAAGAATATGTACACTTTGAAATGTATCACTACTGATTATAAACTGACTAAAGCATATTTTGATATTATTCCTGCATGTGTCAGAAAGTATGGCTACTGTGTAAAAATGAACAATGACCTTTTTGGGAGAAAAATTCATACATAAGCTTCAAAGTGGTATGGATTATGGAAATTAGAAACATGGCTGTAAATGGTCTTGTGTAACAACACAGGTTTTCATGGTCTTGCCTGTGCATTGAAACAGTCTGTTATATCACTGTGTTCCCATTGCTTCAAATACGCATGGTACAGCTTGTCATAAAACTCTGATTGGATTTAAACCACGTGTTTGTGGTTAGTGAGACATCTGTTAATTGTTCATTAAATTAATTGAATGGTGACTGTCTAGTTGAGTTTTCATTGGATTTATTCCTAGGGGTGGTAATTGCTAGTTTTGTAAGAGGTATCCCACAAGCAGGCTATTTTTAAAAAGAAAAAGTCCCTCTTACATGCATCTCCTGTCAGCCTATATTCTGGTGTTGAATATGCAATTTTAAAAATGGGATTGTAGCAACTCTTCATATCAAAGTAAAATACTTGTTTTCCATACAGGAATTACAGAGTGTAACATAATTGGGCTCACTGAAATGAATTCAGCATCTCTCAGAGAACAAAATCATTGAGCCTACTGACTAAATTTAACAGCCTAATAGAAATATGCAGGTGAAGGTACAATTAATTTTAATTACTAGACTATACATTGTTAGTTGCACAGCCATGAGTAAAATTAAAATGGCAATCACAATTAGAAAATTGCAACCTCATTGTGCAACAAATTAGTCACAAATTAAAAGTCCAGGAACTATTATACATCCACTTTATTGCTTTATGACCATTATTGCCCTGATATGGATTTTATTTCTTTAATGTCTTGTCCACCTCTTTATATCTTATCTTTGTTTAGAATCTCTGGCTCCTTCCCAGATTGTAAATCTATTAAAAGAAATAATATAGGCTAGAAGGATATGACTTCCCTGTTCACTCTTGGCAGAAACTTGTAAGTGGCCCAATCCTGCTTGCAGGAGGCTTACAAAACAAGGTTTGTCGTGGAATTACTCCAGTGGCCTTTCCAGAGCACAGGAAATAGTGTTCAGGGGGTAATAGCAGAGGTCTGTATGTGATGTAACCCCTTTAGAAAAGGTCAGGCCAGTTAGAGAGGGGAATCTAGAGGGAATCTACATTGGTGTAAGTCAGACTCTCTCCTTCTTCTCTTCTCTGGCTAGGTACACTGTTTGCCTGCATGGATAATTTTAGCTAGTGAGGCATTTATGTTATGAGCCCCATTTTAGCTGCTCTCCACATTGATTTATGAAAAGAGATTCATGACTTATTCTGTTCTTGTGGGCTTGGCACCTGCATAAGGCAGAAGTGGAGTGAAATGACATTCCACCCATGGTAGTGCTTGAAGCTACCTTTGTCCTAAAAAGCATGAGGAGCTGTCATGTGGTAGCTGAGCTGAAGGGGTGACTGCAAACACCCTGAAATGCAGCACCCAAAAGCACTGCAGATGTTTTGGAAAACCACATCAGCCTGCTGTCCCACATCTGGAAACCAGTGTGTGTACCTATCTGGAACCAGCAGCTCATCTGACCAGGTCTTCTCCTGCAGGTAAGTACTATGAGACCAACAACAATCACCACTGCCCTAATGATCTCTTGAATACTTTGCAGTAAGAATCCAAATTTGAGGTGACTCCAGGCTATACCAGATACCAGGATGACTCTTGTGCAGAACTGAGGGGCCACAGAGAGGGTTGAAGGAACTTCAGTCTCAAAATCTCCAGTTCTGTCCAAGCTGCGTGAGGGGAGCAAGAAAGAGAAATTATCATACCAGCATTTGCTTTATGCACTCTGTGTTTAGCCCAGTTCCATCTGTCCTCTGATAGAAAGATTTTGCTCCATTCCTCCTCTCTTCAAGGGAGACCAAGATGGAGGGATGCATACATTAGGGCTGGGAAGAGTTGTTCATAGTAAGATAATTAATCAGGTTCTTGGGGAGGGGAACGAGGGAAGTGGTTTAAGATCAAACCATTGAACCCCAGCGTGATGTCTGTGCTCCAGGTGGTCTCAGTTCTCTGGGGCCTTTTCTAAAATCATCAGTGTGTGGCCCATCTTGTGTGAGCCCCAGCGGGGGCTTCTGCAGTGCTTGGAGAGCCGAAACTCCATTTCAAATAAGCAATTGACTGGCTATCAGAGGGTAATGATGTTTAGTCACTACCAATTGGGACTGGATTTTAATTGATGACCCAGAGGTGAAAGTCTTTATATTCCATTACCTGCTATTGTGAGTATTTTTTTTTTTTCTGTAATCCTCTTTGCTGTAATGTGAATACTTTGCGAAGGGGAAATTAAAGTGGGACTGAAGACATGAAGCTGTTTTGGGGTGAGTAAAGATATGTTTCCTCCCTGGTTACCTATCTATATTTAAGGCCCAACCAGAACTCTTTAGTACAATCCCAAAGTCTGCTATCTACTGTTAAAACGGAAACAAAACATAGTTTATTGAAACAACTTAGTTATTTGGTTTTTAACTGTATATTGTTGATACAAATTTCCACATAATTTTGTTTCCAAATCTACATTGTTCACGTGTTTCCAACAGGAAGGATTCCCTCTCATCCCAAGCAAAATTGAACACTGAAATCTTCCTTGTGCAGTTCTGGGAGAGTCCAGAACCTGTGATTTACTGTGTATTTATGCAGCTCCTAGAACCTGATTGCACAGAGCCTTGCGGGGTTTACCTCAGGATAGAAGCTGAGATAAAAATAATAATGTCATCAATATGTAATGAATAAGACTTCCTCTCAGAGGTTTTAGAACTTAATTATTATCAGTAGTTTTCAAATCTCAGACTTCCCTGAGTTTTAGAGTTTCTTGATAGACTAATATGGATGATTTTGCTCTTGAAAATGTGGAGACATGAAAATGAAATGACAGCTTTGGAATCCATTTGAATATATTCTATATGGTCGGTATTTTGAGTGATTTCTATAGTGTATACATAAGATTAGGGAAACATCTATCAGTACAGCTGGCTGGCATCCATTTAATCTAGCATGTTCTTTACTTGGAAACAATGTGTTGTTCCTTCATCACTGGCATTAGTAATACTGATACAAATATCTTTTTTATGAGTTTGATTTTCAGAAGAAATTGATCACCTTGTTTTCTCTGTCTGTAAAATGAGATTCATGGTAAGTCAAAATATGTGCTCATGGCCATGTGATAGCCCGAGCCACAGGGTGCTGTTCGGACTCTTCTCTGTCCAACTGTTATGTATTTCTTTGTTGTGTTGTGACAAAAGCACTTGGCATACAATGGTTTTCTCAGCTGTAGTCTTGCCATGCTGATATTTTAGAGATACTGTTGTAGGAAACGTGGTGAACTTGTCTAGAAAAAAATGGTGATGCAAGGAGTTACTTGTTTTATTTTTCCTCCTGCTCTTTGCTTCTAAGAAATTGGCCTTGCCCATGACTAGAAGGTGTTTGGTGTTGAAATGCATGGAAGAGCTGCAATACAAATATCTTGTGATTTGGGTCAATAACTTTGCATTAATATTTGCCATTAGTAATAAATGGGTAGAGCCTCATGGGAAAGCTGCAAAAATGGAAATGTCTCCTTGTAGACGTGTGTTCATGAAACCAGAGTCTGCAGCTGACAGAGCAATTGGAGAGGTGTCTTTAAGCTTTACTGCAGGAGTCCTGAAACTCTATGTGACTTTTCCAACCCTTGGTGTGGTGAGGAGGAGGGGGAACTTGGGTCCCAAACTTCCTATGAATCTCAGAAATATCGCAAATTTCTTATTCAGCTATTTTATTTATGCTGCAAAAGATGTAAGCATGATTCTTTACCTATAGCTGAAAAGAATCCTCATGCAAGCAGGATGGTAGCCCTTCTCTTAACCCAAGGTACTGTAAACTGCTTTAATTCCCCTACAAAGAACTGATTACAAATCTACATAATAAATTCTTCACTTATAGTCTAACAGGACTCAACAGAAAACATGGGTTTGAGCATGTAGCTTTGAAATTAACTAAGCAATGTAACAGCATTAAAAAATATCCCTAGGAAACCTTCATCTCTTATTTTACTTTATATTGTTATAGAGCTCACGCTTCAGTAATTTCCTTTCATCTAGTCATTGGGCTGAAGAAATAACACAGAAAAGGAAACCTCTTGAGTGTCTGATGTGTATGGTAAATGGTCATTTCAGGGACCATGCACTATGGGCCTCAGACTGAGAGTTTAATTTAATTGGTTGAAATTAAAAAAACATTCATGCCTCATGAAATTATAACTTTTACCCCTTGTGTGTCAGATACATCTGACACTAGCCTTGTTGTTTAGGATGAAATCCCTCCCCTATTTAAATGGAAGCTCCTGTGGGACCCACATAAGCCTTGCGAACAGAAGAGACAAGGGGCTCTGATTGCTAGATCAGTATCCCAACCATGGTTAACATCAGCAACATTTATTTTAGAAGCTTTTGTGCCTGTTTTTACCTTTGCCATTTGAAAAAGTCATCTTTGTTTGTTATCAGTATGGTCATATTTCTTTTAAAATGAATGTTTAAAAAATTTGCTGTTTGTTCTCACTGCGGGAAATGAAACACAGGGGACAGAGCTCCGAATCTGTGTGTTCCCTGTTGAGAAAATAGGATCTGAGGTTCAATTTCTAGCTTGGATGGTAACCTGTTCTATATCACTTGAACTCTCTACATGATTAGGCATGTGTGTGGGTGGGGTTTCTTCTATGTTTTGCCCTTCTTGTTGGTTTAGATTATAAAGTGCAAGAACACTATTATTTCTTTTCCCGGGATGTCTGTGCAGTGCTGACAACAGGGGTGGTACAACCTCCTTTGAGACTGGGGCTGTTACCATAGTGCCAAATAAAAACAATTTTTAATACCATATGCCATGAGGTACAAATGGAATGTCTTTAATGGTTCAGGATGGAGCTTTCAAAGAGGCTGCAGGGGGACAGGTCCTCAGTTTCCACTGACTTTCAAATTAACTTGAGGATCACCACCTTTAGATTCCTTTAGGGAATCTCACTGTTATAAATGTACGTATTGCATTTTTGTATGACATACTAGACAGTGAGATGAAACCCCTGCAAGCTTGTAAAGCTGACCTAGCCCTTTAATAGGAGATCTACTTATAGAGGTGCCCTGGCTCTTTGTGGTGGTTGCATCATGTTCATGTTGAATTTCTGGAGCCCTGCTCAAATATCTTTATTCTGAGAGTCCTCAGCTAGTCCAGAAACTGAGTTACCACAGCAGTTTCGGTGATGACTTCTCATTATACCAGAATTCTTCCCTGGAAGAGTATCAAGTGATGTTGAAAGCTGACTGACCAAGGCGACTCTTTTCTTCTTAGCCTTTTGCTGTCAACAAATGCATCAGCTGGTTTCAGTTTCGTTTATACTGTGGTCATGTATATGATAGATGTAAATACTGTTGAGTTATGGTTATCCTTCAGTTTTTAAGTGCAATAAGAAGTTCAAAAAATGTTCATGAAAATTATTTGGGATCTAGTACCCTTTATATATGAAAATTCAGGTCATTTATACCAGAGAAGAAATGAAATAGAAGAGATCAGGAAAAAGGATATAATACCTAGGTGAAATATGCTTGGAAATCTTTATTCTGAATTAGAGAGATATGAATGAGGTGATAAGATGATGAGAGTGAGAATAAGGTGGTGTTCAATGAAAATAATGTTAGTTATCACACAATCAGTAGAGAAAAATCCCACAAGGGACAGTTATTTTTTTTGTACTCCTTGCAATAGAGTGTTATTGACAGCACTTTAAGAAGGTTCAGAAAACACGGAGCACTTACAAAGATCACAAGAATGCTCAGAAGGTTAATACTAGATTGCCTTAAAAGGGGAGTTTGCGAAGGGAGGTAACTTTGATGCTGGGTAAATTATCCTCCTTTGCCTGGCTGCACCATTTTGTGAAGCAGTAGGACTCAAGAAAAAAAAAGTCCCAGAATACAGGAGCAGGAGTTGTACCCTTGGTTTTGTCTAGCACAGTAGAAGGCATTCAGATCCCAGTTATTTCACATTTCTGTCAGCATAGCACCAAATTCATAAACCCGTGATTTAGGTGCCAAGCAGTCTCAGGAACATTCGGTGACAACCAATGATAGGACAAGGGGTAATGGGTTCAAACTGGAACACAAAAGGTTCCACTTAAATTTGAGAAGAAACTTCTTCTCAGTGAGGGTGACAGAGCCTGGAACAGGCTGCCCAGGGGGGTTGTGGAGCCTCCTTCTCTGGAGACATTCAAAACCCACCTGGACACCTTCCTGTGTAACCTCATCTGGGTGTTCCTGCTCCAGCAGGGGGATTGGACTGGATGATATTTCGAGGTCCCTTCCAATCCCTGACATTCTGTGATTCT
Source organism: Nesoenas mayeri (assembly GCF_963082525.1). Lineage (NCBI taxonomy): Eukaryota > Metazoa > Chordata > Aves > Columbiformes > Columbidae > Nesoenas > Nesoenas mayeri. Next base: position 70,212,877 of record NC_137540.1, on the reverse strand, counting down.
GTATTGCCACAAACATGTGGCTTGACTTGCAGAGGTACTCAGCATCCATGGACTTATCAGCAAAACCAGTTTGTTTTCATGCCCTGTGGTGCTACTTATCCTTCAGGTCTTTCATGGATAAGAAGCACAAAATTGGTGAAATTCTCAAAGTATCTGATGTAAAAGGACTTTTTCAAATCCTGCATTCAGTTTAGAACTAATCCTCCATTTCAGCCTGACATAACATGTAATGCCAACCTTATGCGTTTATTATTCAAATCGTGCTTGTGTGCCTGTCCCTGAAAAATTCAAAAGATGAAACAAATCTGTCCCAAAGGTCTTCCCAACTACGGGCTGGGTTCTGATACCTCAGGAAAGCATCAGTGGCACTCTAAGAAGGGATAAAAGTATGATTTTAGATGAAAGCTAAGGCACTGCTTGTCTATGCCTAGTGAGGCTGTGTTTGCAAGATCCAAAATGTTGACTTGCTAGTTGCGGGAACTTGGGGACAGACAACCATAAGTGCAGGAGATGTGTAGGGGTTGTGGAAAGGGAAGGAAAAATCCAAGGAGCAAACATGCCGGCTTTCACCTCCGTGCTCACCAGGGCAGCCTGTGGGACTGGTCCAAAAACTTTCCAGGGACTTTGGATTAAGCTCAGCTCTAATATACAAACAAATTCAACTGAAGGTGAGAGTGTGTGTCTTGCTGTCTTCCTGGGAGGTTATGTGTATATACAAGTATATCTTGTTAATGGCAAACAACATGAACAAACAGGTTTTAATCCTCTGAATGGGGAGTATGCTTCAGAGCAAGGAAACGAATGGAACTTGTTGACCAAGTCAACAGAGTTTCTCTGAAAACTGAGGATAAATAAGCCCCTCACCAGCTCTGTTTCCAAAAGAAAAGCACTAAACCTGTGTGAGCCCCTGTAATGATAAAAGAACAAACTGTTCTGCTGGAACACTTGGAGTTTTGGGGCTTTTAGCTCCTCCAGGGAGTGGGGCATTGTTATCTGCAGATTGAATCAATCTGCCTCAGAAGCATGATGGCGAAAGAGCCCGTGCACGATAACAGAGCGACACATCAAGGGAAGAGCCTTTACTTCTCTGAGCATAGATAAGACGGCTTTTTAAAAAGCGAGCAGGCACAGAGCAACTGCAGCCTCACCCAGTAGCAGTTTTAATCCTCTTGCTTGAGATTGGTAGAAGATTTGGCAGGTAGGAGGATGGGGCAAGTATCTTGTTATCTGAGAAGAGGACAATGCTATTACAAGTAAGGCAGCAAGAGGATTCTTGCTTGATAATATGAGCTAAGAGGAGCTAAAGGATGAATTTTTTTTAAATTTTTTTTTTTTTTTTTTTTGAGAATAAGAAAATTGAGGCTAACTTCAGTGAAACTTGTTACTCTGTCTCTGATTTACTTGTCATTGGGTCTCTCGTGCACAGCACTGCAAAGAGCATTGCTACATTAACCCATAGATGCTGTGCAGTGCAGCCTGAACAGTGTTGTTTGCGTCAGGGCACCCATCTCTTTTGCTCCTTTCCTGGGAAATGGCTCTTGAGCAGCAATTTATTCTTAAGAAAGTGATTTTTGTGTGATTTTTTGTTTAGAGGCTGATGCTTTAGCACCCTTGAAGCTGTCATGCTGTGACTTGGAGATATGTCCATTTAATGAAAACGACTTTGCGTGTACAGATACCAAGTTTACGGCATGAATTTCTGCCATGTAAGCTAAAGAAGATCTCAGAGAGAGCTTGGCAAGACATTTACGTAGCCCCTGGTCCCAGCCACGAAACACAACCATATGCAGTAATCCAGTCTGTCATGTGCACCTCCTCCATGTGTGCAAAAGCTTCTTGGACAGCTGAGGTAACTCAGGACATCCCAGTGCTACCTAAAATGAAACTCAGGGGTTGCATTTCCCAAGGCCCAAACCAACTAGTGTCATGGAGGCTGCTAAAGCCCACCTGGGCTCCTGCGTCTTTCCTTTTGATGGCTGGTTGGAAGCACTGTGAGAAAGATGCAATCATGTCTCTGCTGAGAGTGTATAAAGAGCGTGTTTGGTGTGTGCTGGAATAAAACAGGAATGGTATATAAGAAGCGATGCTGCCACAAACACCTTGAAAAGGGTATTATGGGCACTGTCACAGGTGGCTTTACCTTCTGCCCTCCACTATCTGATAGCTTCAGTTGTCAAGAAGGCAGCAGATTTAAGAACCAAACACCTTCCTGCTCTGAAGAAACAGCCCTTCTTAATAACCACCTCTGCCTGGGCTGGGCAGCCAGGCAAATCCCATGTGAGACATCAGTGAGCTTGAGGGCTTCTACAACCTCCTGGCTTCGTGTGCTTGTGCTGGTAGGAAGCCTCTAATGCAGCCCTCACCTCTGCCTGGGTGCTGCTTTCCAGCCCAGGCTTGTTCCCAAACCAAATACAAATATGTGGCCAGAGGAGGTAGTGTTGCCCTTAATTTGTACCTATGCCACATCTGTTGGTGCATTTGACCATGAAAATCACCAGTAACAAACCCCGCAATGATAAAACTCAGTTTTTCACTATATATATATATATATATATATACATATATATAATTTTTTCCCCCTCGCCTAGAAATCTGGGCTTTCCTGTTTTCAAAAGTAGCAGCAAAATATTTTTTTCTGATGAGCATCATCTCAGGACATTGGGAATATTGCAGTCAGTTGTGCTCCAGCCTTCCTGGGCTGGGGGGGCTGGTGGGTTGTTGGACAAGAAAATAGTGAGGGAGATAACAAGGGAGATGTAAGGTTGCTGCTGGCCCTTGGCAGTCTGGCTGTTGGGAGAGTAAGGATCAGGGGATGGCGGTGCTTTCCTGAGCCAGTGGTGGCATGTTTTCCTGGTTTAGGCTGGGATAAAGTTATTGTCTTCCAACTAGCTGGTATAGTTCTGTGTTTTGGATTTAGTATGAGAAGAATGTTGATAACGCACTCATGTGTTGGTTGTTGCTAAGCAATCTTTATACCAAGTCAAGGACTTTTCAGTCAGGAAGCTGGAGATGCACAAGAAGCTGGGAGAGGGCACAGCCTGGACATCTGACCCAAACTGGCCAAAGGGATAATCCATACCATATGACAGCATGCTCAGTATATAAACTTAGGGAGCTGGATGGGGGCTGGCGACTGCTGCTCAGAATGGGCTGGGCATCTGTCAATAGGAGGTGAGCAATTGCATTGTATGTCACTTATTTTGTATATTATAATTATTATCCTCCCTTCCTTTGCTATCCTATTAAGCCGTCTTTATCTCAGCCCATGAGGGTTTTTTTCATTTCTCTCCTCCTTCACACTGTGGGGAGGGTGAGCGAGTGGCTGCGTGGTGCTTTGTTGCCAGCTGCGGTTAAACCATGGCACGCGTAAGGGAGGCAAGTAGACTGTTCTGCAGCCCAAAGTCTGGAGCACTGCTCCATAGCCACCAGCTTCAGGTGCAAGCTCCATCCACATCCCCTTCCCTGTGTGGGATGCCTGCATTAAAGCCAGCAATGTAGGTGGTGCCCACACATTGGCTGCCAAGGGCATAAACCGAATACCCTCCAGGGAGGGAGGAATATGGGCAAAAGTGCAGATTTTTTGGGTTGCACCAAGGCTGGGCATGAGAGGGTTGTTGTTATCCTGTACATTCTGCAAAATATCACCCTGGAGGAGGAAAGGACCACGCATCTCATTGCATGAGCTGATCACAGGGGCATTGCCCATTAAGACAGGCATCTTCACAAGCAAAGCAAAAATCTGTCTACAAGATGAGCACGAGTCCCAGAGCCACCGCTGTTTTAAATGCATTTTCAGCAAAATGCCCAGCACTATCCCCAGAGCCACTCTGCTCCCCCCCTGCCCTCCTTCCTCGCCCTCCCCCTACACACAACTATTTAATTTTGCTCTGGCATGAAATAATAGAGTGCTGTGTATCTATTACAGATGTAAAGAGATTTAGACTGCCACAGGTTTCAGTAGCACATTCAAAGCCCTAACAAAGCTGGGTATAATAGACTCTCCCTGCCATTATCCATTCAGCAAGTGTAATAAATGACTCGGCCGCAGCCTGCCATATACCACCCGGCCCAGATAACAGCTGAAAGGAGAAAATTAAATTTTGCTTTTGTTGAAACATTATGATTTATGTATTTGTAATATAGGCTGCGGTGGGCAATTGAAAAAAAAAAAAAAAGAAAGATTGCTGAATATACTTCAGGGTTACTGATTGTACCATAGGCCACTTAGAGTGCTAGAAATGCTGTTCCTCTCCCTATGTTCCTTAATAATAATAAAATCACACAAATTCCCATTAACCTTTTCACTCATGTTGATTTTATATATATATTTATTTAATTTTTTACTTCTAAGTCTTAAACTTTGGCCATTTACTCTCAGCCTCATGAAAAATAACAGAGTGATGGTTTATGGAGACAAGGCATGAAGTACCTAGGCATGTAAAAATGATGGATGTAGGTCAAAAAATCTATATATCATTTTTAGTATTTTTATAGTAATTTTCTTTAAATAGGGTGGTTCCCCTCCTTTCCCTCCGCCTCTTCTCCACTGCTGTCTTTAGACTTGATGACAAGATATTCTGATATCCTCATCCTTGCAATATCTAGACCTATAAAAATAATTAACTTCTCCCACCTTAGAAATATAGAGACAGAAACAGGAGTGCTTCACCCGGTAATTTATAATATTGCAGCACTGTCCCTTAATGTTGTAATCAGGCCTGCAAAGTCTTATCATGTTGTAGAATATAATGAACTTACTTATTCATTTCAACATCACATTTCATCTTAGTTGTTCTCCACATTACTTGCTCGTCCCTCCCATTTTCTGAAATACTGGCAAGAACATTTTTTTTCCTTTTCTTTACCTCCTTTAGCTCCAGGGTTAAGCTGAGTCAACAGACCCATCAAGAAGGCTGGAGGCTCATTTGCCTGTTTTCCCTGGGAATTTAAACATGAGTAGCTTTTTAATATTTTTGTAGTTTTTAAAATCTATTAAACGTATTTATGCGGCTTATATAAATAGGCTGATCACAGTGAAAGCAATTTTTTTGAAAAACTGTTGAAGGACTTGGTTGCATGAGAAGGGACAGGGGTAGGACTGAAGTCAGAGGATGCTTTGTGCTTCCCGCGCAGAACCTTGCTGTGGACATGTCTGCTGTGAGCATTTGTGTCTCAAATGTTGCCTCGTAAAGCAGGATCTGTCAGAAATTTGGACGGCTAAATGGGATTGTTCCTGTTTTCCTTTTGGCTGGCTGGGTGGGGAGCAGAGTCCTGAATCTCTTTTTTTTTCTGACCCTCAAGTCAGTCCACATTTAATACGGTGTTCATCTGGTAATGGATCATCCAGTAGTGATGATTTTGGCTTTTCCTGAGAAAAATACTCTCTTCTGCCTCTTGCTAGAAATCCTTTACAGTATTTTCTTTTCCCTCGCCAACTTTCCATTCACAGTGACAAGAAGTCAGTTAGTCCCATAGTATTTCCTATCTTTGCCCCAAATCTGCTTCCCTTATGGGCCAACAGCATCCCTCCATTGGATGCTCCCACTGGAGCACTCTAGGAGAAATACTCTGTAACACCGTATACTCCACAATATCGTAGAAGCTTTAGGCAGCCAGAAAAAGGAGGCTTTACCTTCTCTCCCCCATTAGCCTTTCCATTCTGGTTACGGCCTGAGCAGCATCATCAAGAAGCAGTTCTGGTCCCCCTGTAAGATGGGACAAGACCCCGATCCTGACTCGTCGTGTTCGCTTTGTTGTGTAGGAGCAATGCAAGGATGTGAGCCACGGCTGTGGGGACAGCCCGTAGCTCTTCTGCTGCTTTTACTATTTGCATCTCTTGCACTCTGATGTTTCAGAGCCTGGCACAGGTCTTTGGCATAAAGTCTGGCAATTTTTGGGATAGGGCATATCTAGAAAGATTAAAACCCACCAGTACAAATGTTTTGTGGTCTCACTGCATTTATTACTATTATTACTATTATTACTATTATTACTATTATTACTATTATTACTATTATTACTATTATTACTATTATTACTATTATTCTTGGTGCATGGGGTTAAGCATTAAATGACCGGTGTGATTTTCAGACCTGCTGAACCTCAGGCTGCCGTTAGCGTATATGGTCTGGACGTTCGGGTGTGCAGGGGATGTTTTACAGCCAGCTCATCTCTTGATCAGGTATTCCGCTAATGCACACTGACAGATATTTTGTGAAGCAACATTCAGTCTATTTATTGACCCCCTGCCCTCAAATGCATACATACAGCAGAGCACTCCAGCTTATATTTAATGCTGAAACATTTGTAAGTACTGTATATCCTATGATCTATTGGACTAATGAAAAAGAAGGTTTATCACTGCAGTCCAGTGTAAATCTGTGGATAACCTTACTGTACAGTCAATTTATTCCTTTAACAGGTTTATTCCTTTATCAGCTGTTTGTAGAAGGTTTCACCATAAGTACAGCAGAGACATAATTTGCTGTGGGGCAGATTTATTTGTTTCACAGGGTTGTTATTTTAACAGTCTGATAATCACTATGAGTATGTTTCACCATTTGGTATTTCTGTGTGTTTATGCGAAAGTGTGTTTATTCATTCCCTGAACAGGTTCATTTCCTTATCAGCGATTCATTTTAAAGAGTTTTATTACATATGCAGAGTGTGTAGGGTAGTACAAAGCAGTAATTTTATTAAGAGATTTATTTAGTGCCAGATATTCATTTAGCTGGGATTCACTGTAACACAATCATGTGCTTTCACCTGGCCAATTTTCTTTGTATCTTGCTGTTTGTTATAAACAACACTTTCCCTGTGCTGCAGCCTCTACTTTTTTTCAGGGAGCTCCCTCATGCTCCAACCCCTTTGATTTATTTTATTCATAATATTTATTTTTCCTGCCTCATTGTGAGGCGAAGGAGATCTTGTTTGCAAGCTCATATGAAGTGTTTGTTGTTTTGTCTTGTTTTTTTATTAAATGAATGGGCTTAAAGATTCTGCTAAGAGGAGGAGGTTTCAGAAATGTCTCTTGAATGACACTTGGGAATTGCTCGAGTTCCAGCACACAATCAGTGACTCGTTGGAAAAAAGCAGAAGGAAGAAAATCATCCCAAAACAAGACTCTGGTTTACTCAGAAAATGTTTGGTTTCAAAGTTTTGCTATGATTTAATAATTTTTATGCTATGTGAATATTAATTCTAGAAAATTAGGGCAACAAAGATGCTGAAGGGAGTGGAGCATCTCCCATGTGAGGAAAGGCTGAGGGAGCTGGGGCTCTTTAGCTTGGAGAAGAGGAGACTGAGGGGTGACCTCATTAATGTTTACAGATATATAAAGGGTGAGTGTCAGGAGGATGGAGCCAGGCTCTTCTCGGTGACAACCAATGATAGGACAAGGGGTAATGGGTTCAAACTGGAACACAAAAGGTTCCACTTAAATTTGAGAAGAAACTTCTTCTCAGTGAGGGTGACAGAGCCTGGAACAGGCTGCCCAGGGGGGTTGTGGAGTCTCCTTCTCTGGAGACATTCAAACCCGCCTGGACACCTTCCTGTGTAACCTCATCTGGGTGTTCCTGCTCCGGTGGGGGGATTGAACTGGATGATCTTTCAAGGTCCCTTCCAATCCCTGACATTCTGTGATTCTGTGAAAACAGGAGAAAATAAATTGTTCATAAACTGTAGGTCATGTCTGTCTTTAACTTGGCATAAAATGAAGCTCTAAAATAGGGAAAGAAATCCAGCTGCATCACTGAGTCTCATGCTGAGGCAAAATACGGTCTTAGAGTCATAGAATTCTCTTCTAATCTTCCTGATACACAGGATTGTTTCAGACTAATTAGACAGGAGATTGACTCTGTGTCTAATTGTTGGTTTACTTTCCCCTGCAGCTGTTGGTAGGAAAGAGCCGTATGAAAAAAGCTGTGAGATACTGTTTGAGTTTTCTGAGGCCAGTATAAGATCCTGTATAACTGAAGAGATCAGACAGTTACCCAGATTTAGACTCCCAAGTCTATATTTATCAGAGATAGGAACTTTTGACAACCTCTGAGCAACTACACAGTCATACTGAGGTTAGCAGTGACATTTGGGCCCTTTAGTCATAAATTTTCTTGACAAAACCAAATAATTTTACTTAGAACTTAGCAGCTGACACCTTTCAGATCTTGGACCAAAGTTACACTTATTTTTAAATGTTTAGCTGTAATTGTCTTCTAAATATTTATGTTGATATCAACATGCACACTGATTTTTAATTCTCTAATACTTTTTATGGTTTGTGTTGTCTCCTAACTTATTTGCTGAAATTGTTTTCCCATCTTACTAACTTTTTAGTCTGAGTGTTGTTTAAGCCAACTTTTACTTTAATTGTCAGAAACTTTTTCAAGTAGGGAGCAAACTATTAATCATAGCAATATTTCATTCTAATAGAGAAGCAGTATAACTTCAACAGTGTTATCAATATAAGATCAAAACTATTGATGAAAACACAAAAGTAACTCAACATTTGTCTATAAACAGCATAGTCCATTTGCCAGATGCAATTAATACAGTTTAAACATTCAACCAGATCATCACGCAGCATTTGCTGCTTTTTTCTTTGCAGTCAGATGTCCAACAGTTTAGTGGGAATGGCAAAATAACCTGCGAAAATCCATTGAAAATGACAGTATTTATTTATCAGATAAAGTAGGGAGTCAGTGTTGGAACTGATTAGAAGAAAGAATTCAATTTTCACAGAAGTTTTGGGAAGCCTTGTCTGGTTTGTGTTGGAAGAAATCACAGTTCATCAAACATTTGGTTAAACCAGAACTGTGTTAAAATACCAGATTTGCACTGGAAAGAACTAAGTTTTGTTTTGTTTCATCTCTGAGGTGTTCGGGGAATCCATCCTGATCCGTGAAACCTTTTTCTTGATAATATCCTTGAAATCAATATTTAACTGCAAAGTATCTTCACTCTGACAAAAATGCATTTTCAGAAGAAAGAATGTTTAATTGAAAATGTTCTTAACAGCTCTAGTCTGAATGAAACTACCCATCAGTTTACTCTTCACTGACTCATTAGTATGGTATTAAATTTATGACTACACTGAAAAAAAATCTGCTATGGGTAATTGAACCCCTATTGTAAAGAACCGTGTTAAAATGTACTTAGTTATGCTCAAGGCTAATGTTATTTGTTATATCTCCTAAGAGGGAATTAGCAGTTCAAGTTTTGTTTTCATAGTGTTAATTATTACTCTTGATGCTGCCATGCAACACCCTTGACTCACAGTCAGCAAGAGTCTGTGCGACAAGTTTGCTCTTTATTGGGTAAACAGCATCATTAAGTAGGAGTGGAGAAGGTAAAAAATGGGACAAGGGGGCAGATGTAACACTGGGTGATGGACCCAGAGTTAAGGTTTTCCCTGGAGGCATTTGCTGGCTGTAAAGTGGTTGTGATTTTCTTGGGAGGGTGAAAGACCCATCACAAAGACAGCATGAATCCAGGTGCTGAGTTTAATCTGGAACTCAAGCTGTAGAAATTTGTGATATTTATTCTAGAGTGTGTCAGTCCAGGGGGAAGCCTTCATAAACTTTCAAGTGTTTTTGGTATACGGAGTCAAAGGAAAACCCCTATGTTATTAGGCATAATGTATGTCCTCTTACTTGATCCTGGGAATTAAATTATCATGAGTTTATAGAGTTTAAAGGAAAGTTGCCTAGGCATCCCTACTCCTGTGGGAAGAAGTCAAGGCTCCAAGGCTCTTCATACAAGAACTGAATGTTGACTCTGATAGTATTGCTTTTGCCCCAGCAAAAACATCCTGATTTACAGCTAACCACTACAGCTGCCCATTCTCTAGGTTTAATGACACCAGAACACATCGCCTGCTTTGCATTGGCTTCATTTCAGGCAGAGACCAGAAAATATTGAGGTTCAGAGAGAAGAGGTCCAAACATCAGCACACCTCAAAACTCAGTGCAGAAACCCCACTGTATAAAGAGCGAGGTTTTCACTCAGGTTGCATATTTCATGCTGCAAATATATGATATTGTAGTGGTTCATCAGATCCTTTATCTTCATTCAGAATATGAATATATGTGTGTGGATGTGAATGTGTGTGTGTTTGAGGGAAATGACTGCTGGGGTTATTTTTTCTTCTGGTCCAAGTACTGCTACAGTACAGATAAGAAAGACCTTTTTGGTAGCCTCGGCTGTTTTATTAACAGTGAAAGATTGTTCCAAATCTGCACCTACTTCGAAACTGGGTTTGCAATACCAAACAGTGGCCCTCAACACATTATTCAAGGGTATCTTCCCTGAGAGTTTTGGGAAGAGATAAGCAATGAAATTAAGACCATGCTTGTTTTCAGACTGTGATATTTATGTTTTATATTCATGTGAGCATGAGTGGTAAATACTTTTTCAAGAGATGGCCTCTGCAGCAGTGGGGCTTCTGTGTGCCTTCAGCTTCCTTGGTACACACAATCAAGCCTTTGCACAGGTTTTGTAAAACTTCAGGAAAACTCTAGGGTAGTTTTCTTTCAATATCTGCAGTGAAAACAACAGATCTGTAGATTTTTAAAAGGAAAGGAGAGCATCTTGGTTTCTGAAGTTATCAAAATGTTTGATGAAATCAAAGAAGCTGAAAAAAGCCTTAAGAAGCAAGCAATTATTACTACATTTATACATACAACATATATGCAATTGTATGTAACAGTATTATATTAAATGCAATTATTTTATGCAATAGTCAGAGATCAGGCCCACTCAGGGAAATTGTCTGCCTGCAAGAGACAGCTAGAATGATAATTTGTGCTTGCTACAATCCTGAGAATGGCTCAGAGCAGAATCTTTTGTTGAATGAAAGGCTGCTTTGATATTAAGTCTGTTTCAACAACTGAATCAAGCTAGAGCTTTGTAATTCCTTGTGATATACAGTATCAGTTTAAAACTGAAATGCTTTTTGATCAGATTTCAGGATGTTAACTTCTACCTTCTATAGCACTTTATCTGCATCTGACCATGTCCTACTGAATAACAATTCACTAAAGAACCTGTATCAACCTGAAGCCATTTGAAGAGAAGAATTATGCAAATGATCTCTCTTTATGCGGCTGTGCAGTAAGAGATTTTTCAAAGAAAAGAATAAGATGTAATTTCAACACATTTAGAAGTGGTGCTTCCAGGGGAAAAGGAAATCTTTGAAGAAGCAATTTGTAGGCAGAGGTATTGTGCTAGAATGTGTAAATTGATGATTATTTACTAGTAAGACTGTGAAGGAGAGAGACATATGCCAGCTTTTATCAATGGGCGGCTGCTGCAGAAGAAGCAGAAATTGCGATTTTTTTATATATATATATATATATTTTTTTTTTTTTTTACAGTGTCTGTTTTCAATTCCCCTGCTTGCCAAGGTTGTAATGCTGATCTCTCCATTTAAATTGCAAAGCTAGAAGAGAGAATTTAACGTGGCAGTTTCCTGCTCTACAGAAGCTTGTATGTCTGGGATGTCATTGCTCTGTAATACAGATTATTTTCGAATGTCTCCCCAGATTATGAAGTCAGCAAAACTTGCTATTTTTGCTCAGCTGAAGGCTGGAAGGAGCTTTTAAGATCTGTGTGCACAGAAAAATCAGTGCTTTGCACTTCTTCATGGGTTCTGAGTTCCTTATCTTTGAGGAGAGGTCCCAGTATTGAACTGCAGTCATGTTGCCCTTTGCTGATCTTCCTCTACCCCTCTGAGTCTTGTATCTGCCTTTGCCTCCCCCTGTGGAAGAACAAAGGCAGCACTTGAGGGCTTGAAACCCCAGGAGCGAAAGCAGGTATTGAACCCATGTCTTGCCTTGTCAGTGTGTTTCCCACAGCTCTGCATGAGGTTGGAGGTTAGACATCCATGCTCTTCTGCTGGGGAAATAGCAGTTTTAAACAGGTCAAACAAGTGCATAACCTATATATATATAATAAGTTATGACCTTATTGCAAACTGGAACAAGAAGCTGCTAAACAAACACTCCATTGAAAATGTAGGGGTGAAATCACCTTTCACAAGTCTTGCAAGGGTGCTCTGGATGTTGGATCTTAGGAAAGGACTGGTGGTTATCTAAGATCCTATGTGGGCACAGTGGCCATAGAATAGCTTGTAAACATCAGTAAGTTGCCAGTGGCCAAGGACAGGTCTTTGCTGCTGGTTGCATCCGGTTTATGGCAGCAAAAAGTGATGATCTTACACTCACAGCGACGGCATCCGTAGGATGGGCAAGACTGAAGGGTAGTTCAGTGGAACAGGAGAGCTCCCCATAGAGAGAAAACGCTTGCTCTGAAAATTTGTTAAGATTTTTAGGGCAGGGAATGAAATCTCTCCTTATCTCTCGTGCCACTTGTCAGCTCAGCATGTAGTTGCATGCTGAAAACTCAAGCATTTGTGTGCACCAGCTGGGCTGTAGAAGCCATCCTCATTTGGGACCTAGAACACCGAAACATCTGTCCAGGCAATGTTAATGCACAAGAGCCCTGATGTCCCTTATAACAGATGATACAAATAAGATGAGAAGCCTTTGAAACCTTTTCTATTCCTATCCTGGAAGAACATTTTGCAAGAAGAAATGAAATGACACATTTCAACACTTCTTGATATATTTTTTCTTTAAGGGTTTATTAGACTTTTTCTGGATTTGCCCTGAAAATCTAAGTAAAACAGAAGATCCAAATTATCACCAGTGAAAGAGACCCTTTCTACTATTTTATCTATGAGAAAAATGCTTTCTGCACACCAGTCCTCTGATGTTCACTTTGCTGTAGATACGCCACTGTTTAAAGAATGGTCTGTTTACTGTTTGGATAGCTTCAAAGAGAGAATTTTTTCCCCCTGGAACAAAGCTCTTCCTCAGCAAGATAAGTACGTAGTGTTTAATAGTGCCTCTTTCTTTCACTCTCAAGATTTCTCTCTCTTTTTTTTTCTTCCTTTATCTCTGCTTACTCATATGTATTTTAAGGGGGACCTGATATGCTGGTGTCATACATTCACACCACTTTAACAAATGATGCCTCTTACATGTAATTAAGGCAAAGGAACCGATACCATTAGGTCAGATGGACTGAGCGCTATCTGAGTTACTGCAAAATTCCCCAGTACAAACTCTCTCTTCCTGAAGGCAAAGAAGGGATATGAACCATCTCCGTGCTTGCTTCATGGGCTCTGCCAAAGGAAGGGGAAGGATTGTCGCCTGGGCTGAGTGTGTCAGACTGGGAGGAACATGTGTACACCAGCCCTAAAGTACCTGGCACTGGCTGGAACATGAGTGCAGAGGAAAGCTCCATAGGACACAGACACAACATTGTTGAGCTGCTACTTCAAGATATATTATTAATACAACATACCTGAAATGGTACTTACTGCAAATTGCCGCCCTTCCATCTACAGTGCTGCCTTGTGAAATTGAAGAATGTATTTCATGGTACAGCCTGGAAAAAGATGGAGGCATGCAGTTGCTTCCCACTTTGGAACATTGTGAACCTCGTTCTGGTACATGTGGTCTCAGCTCTGCACCAGTGATGACTGCATGGGTACCTTGCTTGATTTTCCATTCCTTAGTTAGTAGTCCTGGTTCTTGTGCACTGTACTTCCAAAACTGATTTAACTGTGAAGTGACTGTGAAAAATGATCATGAAACTGAATTTCAGATTTAAGGGTAGCAACTCGGGCATTGGAAACATGAGGGAACTTTTGCATAAATTTCAGTCCTCGCTGCCGTCTGTACTCAGCTAACAGAGAACCCAGAAATTATGGAAATTTCACCTTTATTTAGAATAAATTAAAAGATGTCACAAGCAAATGAAACAATATGAAAGCATCTTTTGTAGGCATTGATGTGATTCTAGAAAGTGCAGAAAATAATTCTATGGAGCAGTGGTGTACATTTGACTGAACTAGTCCACATGAGTTTAGTCTGGTTTGCAGTTTGGGCTAAAGTCTGCTGGTTTCTTGCTCTCATCTTCTGAAGATCTCTTATTATTCCTGTTTGGAATACCAACAAAATGTCTACATATATATACTAACAAGATAACATCATTATGCTTTTCTATTTTTTTATATATATTAGATGTTTTTAGGTGACTAACATTTGTTTTATCTTACAGATATGAAATTGCACATCTATAACTTGCTATTGTACTGAATAGATTAGATATCAAACAGGTATTGTAAATGAAGTATGTTTTGATTATAACTGATTAAATGAATTGAGTATCAAGAAAGAGAACTACAGAAATATTTCTCTAAAAGAAAGAAGACTGTGTATAGCTTATAAACGTGATTTTTTTTTCATAGTAGTTTAGATAACTAATCTAAATGTGACTTAAATGTAGTAGTTTACTGTTAAACCAACTGAACATGAAGCACACCAGAGTGAATTGTCGATGTTACCCGAATTCAGGGTGTTTCCTTAAGCCTCGCTGACATATAGAGATACTGATTTCTGAGAATCTTGATTGTGCTTCTGGATGGTGCCACTTGGCCAGGGAATGAACTGCAGAATTGGAGGAATTAAAAGTGATGAGATGCACAATGAGATGTTACAGTTATGTTCTCTAACAGGACCTGCAATGGGCTCACATTATTTGTTTTAGCACTAGCTTGGAGCCTTTGATCAAGGTACTTATGAATTACGTTCAGCAGATTTTGTTCACTCCTGAAATGAAACATGAAGAACAGAATGCTTGTGGGTGGAGGATCACATAGAGATCTGATAAAGACTGATTCCTATCTAATTTTCCCACCTTTCTTGACCAATTCTTACCCAGCTTTACTGGAGCAAGGTCCGCTTCTTAGGAAAGGTAGCAGGTTATGCCATGACATTCAGCTTTTCCCTTTGGGTGAATATGCATGCATGTACATATTTAAACTTAGTTTATTAGGGGTAAATACTTTTTATGGCCTAAGGAAATAAATAGTTGTGGAAATCTTACAATGTTTGATAACAGTATTCTCTTTTAACATCTGTATTTGATACCAAATAAAGGAGAAACAAGGTGAGGATGACTCCTTTGTCAAGTAGGAATGCAAATGAGATGTGGATCAGAAATACCACCACACTGTATTTTTTTCTATTGAAATCTACTCAGTAGTCTAAGTAATTTAATTTAATAGATTAAAACAATTTAATCTGTTTTGGGATCAGAATTTCTTCTAATTATTATCTGCATTATGACTAATACCGAGACAAGGTTCTCTCAGCTTTCATTTGCTCCAAGTTTAAAATGAGAAACATGCAAAGCATTTTAGGTAGCTCCTGGAGAGTCAACAGCTAAAAAATGGCCTATTAAAGAGAAAGATATTTTGAACATGTGGGGATGTGTGTGCTTACTTGTGTGACTGCACAAGGGCAGGGAGGCTTGCAGGGCAGGAGCCTGTCCCTGTGTGCTGCAAAGAGAAGAGTAGGGGGAACAAGGGTTCTGGGTACACTTGGCAGTTTCCAGACAAAGAATTATCTTATTTTTTTATTACTGCATCTTTATTTCATGGGAAACTGCAAGAGTGGTAGCAGGCTTGCTCTCAGTGATCTCAAGAATGAGGGCAAAATCTCTGTGCATGCAGATTTACCATGTCTCTTGTTTCTAGTTTCAGACTAGGAATGAATGCCTGTCCTTTCTGACTAAATCACACTGTCTCTTCATGTCTGTCTGGTGCCACTTGTCCTTCATCACATGTGAGGACCTACTTGCCTGTGCAGATACGGATTAGGAGACTTGGTGTTTCCTGGTTGCATTAGCTTGTCTGGTGTGCAGGATAAGCACAACTGTACTGAGGAATTCCCATCCTTTCCTAAATTACCATCAGAATAACTCATGCTGTTATCTTCCTAGATGATCTTTCGAGGTCCCTTCCAATCCCCAGCATTCTATGATTCTTTCTCCTGGAAGCAACCTAGGATTAGGCAGGAATGGCTTGTGCACTCTTAGCTACAGTAGTAGTCAGAAGCAGGCTATAGCAATCAGAGCAAAGAATTTGGCTTGTGGACCCCTCGCCACCTACCTTCAGGAATGAGAGGAGCGAGGCATCATCTGTGTGCTGGGTGAGCTGTCCCCATGGTCTGCAGAGCACCAGACTTCAATGTCCATTCTGTGTCCCACAGAAGCCATGGTGAGCACCAGGCTACTTATTAAAGGTTGCGTGTTGTCATGTTCTGTAGACCTGGTCCAGTGAAGGTTTCAAACCTTGGATTAGTCAAACCCAAACCACAAACTGGCATGACTCAACAGAGCTCCATGTTTCTTGTGTGTGTTTCAGGCTACTTGGAAATCTGGACAAGAAGGCAGTAGAAGGTTGTAGGATATCTTGGGTGAGGGGAGCTGAGGTAGAGCGAGGTTGCTAAAGAAAACAGATAATCTTCATGATAAAAGCTGTTTATGCTCTCTCAGTGACTTTCTTTAAACAGATGAAACCTTTTTAGTTGATGTCTAGGACAGCTTGATTCTTCGAGTCTTTTTGCTGGTGCACATTCGTGCATTCACTTGGGTGTCATGCATTTGGATTGTAATGCTTGGAAGAAGTTTATTTGCTCTGGAGCTCAATTATATTTTAAATTTTTATTTACATACACTCATCTCTGATATATCACAGCAGATTGCTACACAAAATGCCAGCATGCCTGCATTCTCCTTTTCGGTTGCTAAAAAAGGATTGCAATGGGCTTATTTTAAACAAACAGGTGTTTGCGAGTCAATGCTTTTGCTTTTACATTGGTTAATGTTTCTCTTGTTATGCTAATTGTTCCTATTCATTCTTTACTAAGTAAGCAGGGATAATTGCACACAATTTAGAGCATTACCACACAACAAAGGATATGTCCTTTAGGTGAAAAAGGTTATAATATTAGTATCAATGCTTTTATTTAAGTAACAAAATACAGCAAGATGTGCAGTTATTTTGTAATAACAGCAAGCTGAGGGAATATGGTGAGTTATTAGGCCTCTTTTGCATGCTTTTGTGCCTTTCAGGTTCAGGTAATGATGGAACAGGGATGGAATTTCTGCACTTTATACCAGTTAGAGCAGATTTTTTAAAACAAAAATAGAAATGGTGGCATAGGCTCAGTAGCTTTATACTTACTGAGTTTTCCACACAGTAAAACATACACACACACATGCACCTGTATATAAATGTGTGTGTACATATATATGTTTATGCATATATACATATATATGCAGTTATAAAAAAAGGCCTGCATTCTTTCATCTCTGATTTGTATTAATGGTTGAAAGATCCATGAATGCTTTCATTAATGGGTAAAAGCAGAAGTCTGATGGCTTTGTTAGCACAGTATCTTTGTCAAAACGTATAAGGGTATTCATAGAATAAAATGCTCTCAGGCGTAAGAGTCTAAAACTCCCAAGAAGTTGATTCTGTCACATGCTAAACACACTGGCTCCAGTCCAGTAACACATTTGAGCCAGTGCTGGACCTAAAGGCTCGCAGGACCACTTGTGTCCTCACAGGTCAGCGCTTTGATGAAGTGGGGACAAGAGGGTCAGCATGTTGCAGAGCTGAGCCTTCACTGAAATAGGACTGAATAGGACACACTAAATAGGACTGAATGCAGAAGTGGTCTTGTGAGTAAGATACTGAGGTAGGGCAGCAGATTTTAGGTGTGAGCGCATATAATTTGCAGTGCATCTATGTGATGGGGTGTGTGTATCTCAGGTGGGTTAGTCCACTGCATATCCAGACCTTCACTGCTGCTGTTGCACGGTCTAGTTGTGTTGGTGTTTTATTATTGCCCGCATCTAGGAATTGTATCTTCTGATGACAGTCAAAGCACATGCGCCAGGTTTGGCTTCCAGCTGTATTTGGGATGGTCTGTGAACAGAGTTGGCTGCTCTTAGGGATGCATCAGTTCTCCTGCAGTGATGAGGCACTAACAAGGGCAGAGGGGGACTGTGCTGCTTAGGGGGGACTTGGATGCTGTAGTGATGGATGTCAAGGAAATCCTTCATTGGAGGTGTTAGATTCTTGAGTATGTATGTTGGATAATGTGCTGGATTGTGGCACAAAGTTTTTTTTGTTGTTGTTTTTAATTTAATAAAAATATTAAAATCTCAGTGACTGAAATAAGTTTGCTTTTAAAAGGTAGTAACAGAAGAGCCCCAGAGCTTTCCTTTTTGCTTACAGCATGTAATTCAACAAGATTTAATGGGAGCCTGCCCACATTTGCATTTCTTGTCTTGAATGAGATGGAATTTTGACATTTTTAATGTTTTAGTTTATAGGCAGAGTACATTCATTAATATTCCCCCCCCTCCTTACAGAAAACAATTACTCGGTGAATACCTAAGCTAATTTCAGGTTGATCCCCCAAATACTGATCCTGCTTGGAGGAGGAGCTGTATTCTGCAAGGTTCCAGTTTAGGCCAGGCTCACTGCTGGTATTACAGTTTCAAAGATGAAACATGGTTTCTCTGATTTGACAGAGGTTACATAAGGATTTCCCTGATGGTGTGTTCTAGAGAGAATGAAATTTGCTATCATCAGTTACCAAAGACATATTTATGAAAAACAAAGCAAGCAGGAGCAGGGTTTTAAATCTAGTTTTATTAAAAAAAAAATACAAACTTTCGTTTCCATTTTAAAAATATTAAACCATTTAAAAAAGTATTTGGGGTGTTCCATTTTTACAAGTTTTCTTGAGAAAGTTATTTTGCATTTAAAAAGCCTGGATTTTAACACACAAACAACGAGAAGTAATTGATTGCTGTCTGCCTTTTGTGAAAAAGTAAGGTACTCTCTTGCTTAACTGTGCATTTTACCATTTATAAACCATTGAAAGAAATCTCAGCAGAATGCAAAATAACTTTTTTAGATGCGGGTGTTCAAAAAGTATGCAGAAAATTAACCTTTGCAGTTTTTAGTTTTGCTGAGAAGTGTGACTTAGTAATTGCAGTCTAGATGGCAAATCTAGATCCACGTACACCAGATCAGAAACTGTATCAGCCAATTCCACCTTGCAAAGCTCTCAGCACCATTTCTTGGGGCAGGACTTCGCCCGATGACTGCCAAAGGGAGAGCTGATTCTCCATCCCTATTCCCTTTATCATTCAACTCTGTTCTTTTCCCCTTGAGAGAGGGGTTGTGATTCATGGATCAGTCACTTGGTTTAGGGCTTAACATGAAGACTTTGATACACCAGATGTTACTGAAGCATTCATCTTTTAAGAAATAGCATGCATATATATGTGTATATATATATATATGTATATATATATAATTCCAGTGTATGCATTTTGCGAACAGCTCTGAGAAATACATAGGTTATTCTTGAGGCTTCGCAAACTTAATAATGTCTTTTTCTTCTCTGTCTCACCTGTATGAGCTATTCTGCTGTACCATCATATATTTCTTATTTTGAAGTTTGGGGAGATATATTTTTTGTTCTTCTGCATTGCCTCAAGAACATTTTTTTTTAAGAGAATTGATTAAACTGAAAAAGAACTACAAGATATTCAAAACGCAACGTTCTTATAATCTGAGACATTCTTTGAAGGTTTTAGAGGATATAAAAATATCAGGAAACAAATTCTACTACATGGCAAAAAATGATCTTATTCTCTACCAAGGGCAATGATAGAACAGCAATCTTGGAGAGATTTGATATACTTTGAAGAGAAAAGACTATATCGGTAGGAATTCAAGATAAAGTTTACTGTAGAAAAGCCCTCCTGACAAACTTAAACAAACATCAGCACTTCCTGTGCCAGAATATATAAAATGAAGGGGTAAAGCAGGCAGCAGAAGGCTAACATTAAAGGATGATGAAATGAAACAGCTCCTGTTCACACCCTAAAAATAAGAGCATTCATAGAGTTTATTGGAGAAAAAATGGATCTCGTTTCCATACAGATGAGGTAAAAAGGAAAGCTACATTTCATAAATCCCTTGGCCTTGTATCTATGAAGTTTAGCCAAGGGACCAAGTCAATCTTTTTAAAAATACTAGATTTTCTTTAAACCACTGGAAAAAAAAAAAAATCAGGCACCCTTTTGATCAAAATTCTCCACAGTAGATTACCTCCAAGTGATAAATGAACTACCGGAGAAGATGAATAAATGGCATGAACCCTTGCATATTCCATTCACTAGCTGCGGGAAAGATCTTAATTCAGCTGAAAGGAGCTCTGTCTTGGAGCCCTGTCAAACTAAAGAGGCAGAGCATGGCTGATTACATTCAGCATCTGAGGAACTTCAGCGTAATTGAATCAACTATGTTATATTTAACTGTGGAAAAATGGAAAGAAAAAGTGAGAGGCGCAAGGTAAAGAGACGTCTTTTGCACCCTTGATGCATCGTACTTTAACGGAGAGGATGAGGATATGGGGATTATTTAGATTGATGATGGGGAATAGACAGAAACCAACCAAATAAAGAACTCTGGAAGCTGACCACACAAAATATATATCGGGACTGAAAACTGCTTTGAATAGAGACCTGACTGTGCAGACATCCTCAACCAGTGCAGGAGTTTTTTGGAAGTAAGGAACTGTAGCTCTGCTGACTTATTAAGGAAAAATGTTTCACTCTGTAGCATGCACTGTAGTCCCATTGAATTAAATAGTTATTTTTCTCAAGAATTTTACCAGGATCTGAGTATCAGGTGCAGAATTTCCTTCCTTATGAAGCAACTGGTACATGCATCATGGAAATCTGAAAACTGGAGTCAGAACTTTGACACTTGAGCTCAGTTTTCATGTGGGAGGGCTTCCTTTGGCCAGGACTCTCTGTGATGCCTTGGTTCCTCCTCACTATCCCAGCTCCTCTTCTCCCCAGCAGCCCAAGGAACGCTCAGGTCTGCAGATCTCCTCCCAGCATTGTGAAAAGCTATTGTCTGGGCAGGTTTATCATGGCAATTTGTCATGGAAGGTGAAGTGGAGAAGGTAAAGAATGTGTTCATCCGTAGAGCCGTTCTTGCAGCTTCCCTTTCCCGTGGGTGCAAGGGCAGCATGTGTGATGGAGAGAACTGACATGTGCTTGCACACTGTTTTTTTTATAATCATGTAGCGTGTTTCCAGTGATAAAAAGTAAACATTTAGCAGTTACTAGCTAGCCCAGTTATGCTACAACTAGTAGATAATATCTATGTCTCCTGAATTTCCTTTCTGCTATTAGAATATGTTCTTTCGAAGAGCAAACTGCCTATCGCTTACTAATCTGGCCATTGTGTAACTAATACAATAAATATGTCTCCTGTAAACTGCAGTGAAGTAATGAGCAATTTAATGAGTTAAGCAAAGAAAGATAGAAAGTGAAAATAAGAAACCATGGAAACTAGCTCACTAATCCTAGCAGAGTGCCAGCAGACTAATGAAGACAGACAGAGAGTGAAAATGAAAATAAAAAGGAGAAACAGCTCACTGAAGGCAGAGATACAAGAT
This sequence comes from Nesoenas mayeri, assembly GCF_963082525.1. NCBI lineage: Eukaryota > Metazoa > Chordata > Aves > Columbiformes > Columbidae > Nesoenas > Nesoenas mayeri. Next base: position 70,191,470 of record NC_137540.1, on the reverse strand, counting down.
ATGTGTCTTTAAAAGATTCCTGTGTTTGGTCTTTGCACTAAGCCAGGATTTCCCTTTTTCATAATTTCCCAATTTCTGTCAAGAAGACTTGAGTCAAAAACATTGTTTGCAACCAGATCCTTTTACTGGCTTTGATTTCATCACCTCCTATCCCAAATTGCACAGTTCATTGGAAATTTCAAGTAGATTGCACTATTTGGAGATTGTTACTTAGCTGACCCCTCTTTCCTTCCTCCCTTTCTTCCCCCAGATTAAGTAGTGATATGTCAGCATCAAAACTCCATGTCCTGTAAGCTCCAAGCTGTGATGGAAAGTCTGCTGGGTCCACTATGATCCCAGAGGCACTACCGCACAAATTGGGGTCTAAATGTGACCTAAGGTCTCTTGTGTAACTAATGGAGAGATATAGAATTTCCCCAAAGGCCTTTATTAGGATTAAATTAATAGTCCTTTACAGTGCCTTTCTCTCTGAAAAGAGGTGAATGGGGTAGGCTTGGTGCCTAAAAGCCAGGACCGATGAGTCTTGAGTCCAGATCTTAGGGATAACCATGAAGGAAGGGTGGAGGATTTCTTAACTGTTAAATTTAGTTCCAGAAGATCTGACTAGTTTTGGGATGAAGCCTGGATGTATCTTTCCCCTTGGGCACTGCTGTGGCACACGGGCAACCTGCACTGCCCTCATCTGCTGGCACCCTCAAAGGTGTCACCCCTTGCAGGGTCACAGAATCACAGAATGTCAGGGATTGGAAGGGACCTCGAAAGATCATCCAGTCCAATAACCCCGCCGGAGCAGGAACACCCAGATGAGGTTACACAGGAAGGTGTCCAGGTGGGTTTTGAATGTCTCCAGAGTAGGAGACTCCACCCTCACTGAGAAGAAGTTTCTTCTCAAATTTAAGTGGAACCTTTTGTGTTCCAGTTTGAACCCATTGCCCCTTGTCCTATCATTGGCTGTCACCAAGAAGAGCCTGGCTCCATCCTCCTGACACTCACAGTCAGGCTTTGAGTCCTTGGGTGGCTGCTGTAGAAACTGCTCTGAGATTACTCTGGCCATTAAATGCTTTTTGTGAAGCAAAATGCTTCTTGTAATTCAGAGGCAAGTTGAGATGTATCTTCCACTGGGTGATGGGCAAGTCCATGTGGGGACAGGTTTTAATATCACCACAATATCTTAACATCTTAGACGATGGACTAGGGAGAATTTTAGATTTGAAACTCTTTCTTGTTAATGATGTGTGAGAAAGGCGTTGCCTAACATTTTGTGATTGTGGTTTAAATTTTTGTGTGATCTTACATGTCTCTCTTCCTGACTTGGATTTACAGTAGTGAAAAAAAAATTACAACATTCACCATCTGCCTGATGCTACTATCTAATACTACTTCACTTTTCTTAAAAGGTATTTAAAACCCCAAACTGAGTTATAGTATATCCATCCTTCTTCTAGGCTAGAAGTAGTCATGATTTTTTTTTCTTAGTACAAAACATAAAATATATTGGACAGACAACTTCTGTAGCTGCTGATGTAGCCACGGTCTCCACTGGATTTGCTGTGACCAGATCCTAATCCAACATATGCTGTGCACCCAAATTCGGCTGGTGCTGGAACAGGACTGTCCTCATCTCCCTTCTCCAAGGGACTGTAGCTCCACAATCCCAGTGTTTCATGACATAGCTTTTGCCTTTAATAACACCTTGAAGCAAAGACGACACACGCCTGTTTTCAAGATGTTTGGGCACATCTTGAGAACGTGTCAGGTAAATGAGGCTGTTTATGAGAGATCTGTTATAGCCAGCTCAATAGTACATAATTTAAGACTATGTTTTAGACTAAGGGTGGGGACTCTCATGTCGTGGGTTAATACATACATGACCTTTAGCACATCCTGACCTTCCTCAGCCTGAGATAATGTTCCATAACAAATTTATTGTGTCGGGGAGATGATTTGTCAGCCAGCAGAAGTAACTGGTAAGAACAAAAGGGGGTAGGGACTGAGAGGAGTCTGCCAGTGGGGAATGCTTTTTATTTATTCTCTGCATCTAGACTGTAACTCTTTATGTGCAATGTCTGAATTCCTACCTATCCCGTGCCTGAGCTCTAATGGATACTTCTTGCTTTACTTATCTTCTGCCTGGTCTTGTAGTTTGTCAATGGTTGTCCCTTTACACTGTAAGAGCACAGACCCTTGTCTGCTTGGCTCTGACCTGCTGCCGCCCAACAGCAGCTGTATTTCCAGTGCTGTGTAAGTTAATAGGTAATAATTCATCCATAAAACAAATTTTCCCTGGTCAGAAGCTTGGCAAGCAATATGCAGCTTCAGAGAATGTTTGCGCAAGAAATTCTTCATAAATGAAGGTGTGTATGTTCATTCTGATCCCAAACTCTTCAGAAAGCAGAGTGAGAGTATTTGAGGTTTTAAGTAATTTTGTTGCCCTGTATTTATTTTATCTGTGTTAAGACATCTAACAAGGAAAAACTTTTTACAACCAATACCTTGTATGTTTTTAAACACATCTGGGGCTTTTATCAGAGCAGGGAAAATGCCTAAAGAAAGAATTTCTAGTGAATATTCACTTGACTAAATGTGGCATTGTCAATGGTTATATTTCCTTTTTTCAACAACTCTGTGAATGTTTATAGACCTCACCTTTTATATACTATCTAAACGTGTTAGAAATTTTATGGAAAATGATTTTTGGAGAAATGGATTCGGTTGCATTAGGACTTGCAGACATCAGTGGAAGCACAAACTATGAAACACAAGGATGCTGATGTGACCTTGAGTGTTCAGTGAAACTATCACACCAATCGGAACTAGACTTCTGAATATGAAAATTTGCAACTAATTAGCCACAGATAATCTGCAGAACTAACATAGCAAATAGAATTATCATCAAGAAATGTGGTAGAGCAAGCAATGGTGAATCTTTGGGGTGCTCTGCTGTTTTTGTTCATTTTCCCCTTATCACATTTTCTCTTATTTTGGCAAAATGGGAAAGAAAACATGTAAAAGAGAAAGAGAAGCAACGAAATAGTATTTACTGATACATCTATTGATTTTGGGAAACAAATATTTTTTCTTATAAATTTAAAATAGGATCACCGAGATTTTATTTGTTGAAAAGGACTTAAAATACTCAGTTATAAATGTTTCATAATCTATTAGCATAACAATTTTTTCATCTTTTTCTTCATGGGATCTAAACCCTCATGGTTATTTCAGCTGCTACGAACACCTCACTTTTACACAGCTCTTTGCATCACATTTAAAACATTGTAGATACGACACAGAAAGAATTGCCTGTCTTAATTCTCTTGCAAAGGACAATGGTATTGATTTAAGGAGCAAGTTCACCTATATTTTTATGAAATTAACTCTGAAATTATATGTCTGCAAATATAATGCTGCTTTTACTGAGTAATATTGCTACTCAGCACATTGATAAATTATTGCTGTCTCCTATGATTACAATAAAATATTTTTAAATGAAATCCTGAGATGTAATTAAATTAATGGACTCATGGAGACATATAAAGCTATAGGATGGATTTTCATTATCAAGAGATCTGTATTATTTTAGATCCCACATTGACATTAAAGGCAGGATACCATGAAAGTAATGCTTAATATTAAGCTACATGTACACTCCAAAGCTAAGAGAAGATTCTCATTCTTGGACAAGCATTTGAAGCTCACAGAGCTCACCGCTATTTTTCAGTACTTTCTTCTTTCTCTCCTAGTCCCATTTTATGAAGTTCACCCATTGATCCCCTCTTTCCATGGTCCTCAGGGAAGCACCAGAAGTGACTCTGACAGCTGCTGTGAAGTGGTATGAATAATTCTTATTCCTGGAGTTCATTTTCTTATAACGTTGAGCTTTTGGGAAAAATGGACCAAAATCAGTTTAATGGGGTTACACTGTATTGCTGTATTTAGGTGTAGGTTTAAGCACAAGAACCTTCTTGAGTAACAGCACTACTGGGAGTCCTTCCTTGGAGTGTCTTCCTTTGAAGGAAACTGGATTTTTGCTTTTTCTTGCAATAAGAATACTTTATTGCATTAAGAATATGAGCCCAAATAAAGGGGAGCAAATAATATTTCTTTAGTTTCATTGGTGCAAGTCCATGTATTTGAAGGGCTGAGGATTTAGTGGAGGACAGGTATGGTGTCAAACTGATCTCATGCCTACTGCTTATGTTTCCTCATGGTAGTGTCTTCCTGGCAAATTCATGTCATAATGGTCAGTGGTAACTGTCTTTTTGGACAAATGTTATTCTGTTGTTCCTGAAGAATAGGAAGACTTTTTACAAGCTCTTTATTTCTTAAATAGGTTTTCAGTGCCCTTTGAAATGCTCATACATGAAGTATCCATGACGTAAATCAGCCACAGTGGTTCAATACCATTTTAATTGAATTGTCTATGTATTTAAATTGAAACAGTCAATTGCAGAGGTATATTTGCCCAGGAAGCCCAGCTTATAAACCCAATTATTTCTGAATCTAACAGAAAGAGACCTGCATAAAATTACAGAGCCCCAAATATTAGATGTGCATCTTTCTCTCAGCAGACTGCCCCTTTAAATTGGTCTCAGAGAAAGAACATTTATAATTTAGCTTGTCTTGAAGGAGAGCTCTTCTCTATGGGAGGATCCTATTTAATTACAACTTCACAGTAATAAGATGAGAAATGAGCAAGCAAGAAAGTACTGCTGGAATGAGACATGATAAATCAGTTTGTCCAGGAAGCACGTTTATACCAGATCTATCACCACATTCAGCACAGCGCTATCTTTCTTATTTCAATAAGGAAATCTCATGAAGAAATTTTAATTGCATACTATTAGGTGAAAGTCAATGTCCCATAATGAGCAAAGTGAAACGTGCATTTTTTCTTCTTTTATCTTCATGCTTTGAGTTCCCAAGGATTAACACAAAATGATTTGCCCTTAAACTGCACCCTTTTTTTTTTGTTCATTTGTCTGAAGGATGTAGATATTAGGTAATTTAAAAAGCACCAAGCTTTTGCTGTGTGCTTCATGCTTGCAAGTTGAGAGTCAGAGGGGAAAAAAACATTCCCATTTTCAAAGTCTCCTATTGTTAAGGGTGACTGAATGGCAGCCTGCAATTATATGATTTCAATGTAATTCATTCAGTAGGGAAGAGGTTGGTTCATAGATGCCTGGTTTAAAAGATTGGCATTGCTGTGTGATTAATTTCCAAACTTTGGAGGTATTTTCAGCAGCATACAATGGAAGCATGTGACAGTGACATTTTCTGGATTCATGCTAGGACTGCTTTATAATTGAAGTGCTAGGCTTGTGAGGATCACATTATTAGCAAAGTCTTATTTTTCATAGGGTGAATATATGTTTGCATGTATACATCTACACACAAAATATATATATGTATAAATATATGTATATATGCATCCATGACTACACATGTGCATATACATATATGCAAGTATACATGTGTGTGATGTGTGCGAGTGTACAGGTGGATTTTATTACGCAGATGTCTTTATAACATGCTTGCAATTAACGTTTTCATGCAGATGTTCTTGAGTTACTTTTTTCCTTTCATATAAGAAAGGTAATGATGAGGTTCATTGTTGAAAGAGTTATAATTTAATGCTTGATTTAGGATATTAAAGGAAAAAAACTTGGTGGTTTGTTTTTTTTTTTTTGAGTGAATTAAATTTGTGAGTTATAATTACAGGCAAAAATTGCAATAATAGGGAACTGAGAAGTACCTTCTCTAGAACAGTTTTTTTTGGTCCGTTGTCATGGTCAATGTGATTTTTATCTGTCTTATTTTCCTAGTTTTGAACATTTAGATTTTACATTGCTAGTTTTTGACATAATCTTAGCAACCAAAATATTCCTTTAAAAACATAGTTATATTTGTATAAGTCTAGAAAGTCAACTTGAAGAAGGATGTTACACTGAGGGAGAAAATTGGGGTTAAAGTTGGCAGTGCTGGGTGGAGTTTATTCTAGCTGAAGATTTTCTGATAAAATCATTTTTGTCAGAGAAAGCAGCTCAGTTATTGCTTCTCCTGGAAAACTCACACCAGTTTCAGAAGAAAAGCTTCTTGAGATGAAGATCCCAAGGTCAGATTCTTATTCTTGGATCGTCATGAAACCCTGTGAAAGTTTTAGGATTTAGAAATGTTTTTGAAGTTGTGATGTAAAAATATCCTTCCCTAAATATAGATGGTTCTCTCTTCAAGCCCAGTCTAAACTTCAGACCAGTATAGATGTCTTGGGGAATAGGGTAAATGGGAAAGGAGTAAAAAGACAAGAAATTAAACAAATACTTTTAATATTTCTCTTGCAGGAAAGGCTGTTGAGTGCTTGTAGGTTTTGGGTGTGTAAATTCTATCCAGTTGGATGATTCGTATTGCTGGCTTGTAAGGGGAAAAATTAAAGCCTGGAAAAATAAAAAGTCTTAGTCAGCAAATTTTTCCCAAAAGCTGGGAAAAAACATATTGCAGTGCCAAGATACTTATGTGCTGCTCAGATGTTCTGGATCTGCATGGTGATCTGAAATCCTGAGGTGAGTTTTCCTGGGGCAAGGCAGCCTATTTCTGTCTTCTATTTCTTACCCGGTTTTGACTTCTGATGAGGGATGCTGAGCTGCTGCCTTAGTTTGTGTGTGGCATCTCTCCCCCTTCAAGCTCATACAGCATCCCCATGCATTATATAGGTTTCTTGTTTAGATAAAGGCATGGTAACACCTCTATTCATCTGGGTCTCACTGTGTTTTCTGAGTAGCCCTCTCCCCAAGATGGAGTTTTTAGGAGGCCAAAATATTACAGGGCTAGAGATTGCTTTTGGCATTTCAGTAAACCAGGGTTGTCTTTGGAGTGAACCCAGCATCACCACTGGAAAGTGATGGGGAATGTGAAACAGCCAGGAGTCAGTGTTATGAAACAATAAAAGCTGTTAAAAATGTCAGATTGCCTGTCTGGTCCTGGTGGCCACAGGCAGTGGAGCACAGAGGAGGGGATGGAAAGGTAGGGGTGGGGATGCTCATATGGGTTGTGTATCTTTCCCTTGGTGAAAAGTGGGTTTGTGTGTTGGACACACACCATGTGGGAGAAATTCTTCTCTCAGTATGAAATGATTGTTTATTTGTTCTGCTTGTGGAGCTCCCATTAATGCTAGTGTGACTCGTGGCAAGAGTTCTGAATGGGAAGCCAAGAGTAACTGTGATTCTGAGATGAGCTATTTGCCTCATAATGTGAAGGCAGTTTTATGAGCTGCTTATTCAAGTTGCTCTACACTGAAATCAAAACTCTTCAAAAATGACGCACTTGTAAAGTCACCTGATTCCGCTGTGTTACGCAAACCTCACTGTTTTAGGGTTTTTTTGCAAACTGGGATGCTGGGGACACAGGTCTTCAAAAGGCTTACACCATAAGTCCAGACCATTGATATTAGAATAAATGAAATTTTATAATGCCATTCGTGGAACATAATTCTCCTCTCATAGCCTTTTTGTGTTTGTAATTTCCAAGGCATTCCAGTGTTCGACAATAGCTTTTTCAAAATAATTTCAGGTTTGACAAACATATACTTGGACTCATAATCTAAAATAGGTGGTGGCAAGTATTTGTGATTTGTCTCATGATAGTGAAAAAACGGTAAATAATAGGCTTTCCATAGTTTTCTGTAGAAACAGACAAGTTAACACCCTCTCCTGTTGCATGAATTCTGTGGCAAATAATGGCTAATTGCCAATGGCATCAGGTGTTTACGTAGGATTTCACGCCAGATTGTGTGTGCTCAGTATTAACACACAGTGCATTTCTTTTTCTCTAGAGATGCATTCACAAAATGGTTTATGTACAAGTTAAGACAAACAACTAAAAGCTGGTCCTAGAATGACAGAAAGCAGACTTTTATTTTACAGTTACTATCATAAAGGGAGAGAAAATTTCTGAAACTGCATGTTTTCTTAGAAGGGGTGGAATTAGGATGTTGAAGGAGTGAGGTTGGATGATGTGTCAAAGGAGGACTTAAGCAGAGAGGCAATTGGTGATTAGTCATCTTTAGTATGTGGGATAAATAGAAGAATTTTACCAAATATTCATGCATGAAATACATGGGATATGCAGCTCTGCATTCATGAAAATATATTGTGTTGCTAATCAGGGAAGGAGAGAAGACAGTTGGAATGACAAAAAAATGTGCCAAGCTATTATTACGCAATATTTAATGTACTTATTTATGTTGCAATCATGCAAATGGAGAATTTTCATTTAAAGTGAATGAGGCTGATGGAAGTTGGTACTATGTGGTGGCTGTTGGGTGGTCTTGATGTCACAGGCTGTGAAGGCATCTGGCCCCAGTTCAGCTCCTGTTCTGTGCCACAGGCTGAAAAGAGCCGTCTCTCCTGTGCCACCACTGATTTCCAGGGTGTCACAGGGATGCAAAGCTCCATGAGGCTTTGGCTGTCTCTCTCACTGTCTCTCTGGTCCAAAGAACACCCTAATCCATTTACAGAGCAAAAAGGGGACTCGTTCTCACTGTAGCTGTGTTCTCAAGTGCGCTGTTGAGCAAGGGTGACACTGCTGCGTGAAGAGAGCTTGCTAGAGGCTCGCCAGGACCTGTGGTTTAGGGTAGCGCAGCTGCTTTGAAGAAATCCTCCCTTTGCAATATGTATACTGGTGTTTTATTTGTTTGCAAAACTACCTAAATATCAAAGTACCTCTGTGATCCACAGTCACCCTTTAACCGTACCAAGTGTGCTGCTTAGCTGTTTTTATCTCCAATTCCACATTCAAAGTTAAAACTCTCAGTGTGGGCAAGAACTGTTTCAAGTATTTCTTGCTTTCCTAGATATCATCCTATTTTTAGGAAATATATCTCTTGCTGTAGATATGTTGTTGTTAATTTATTCAAGAAAGACAGACAAGTGCAGGTGAGCAGTGCATACACTAATCTACACACTAATATAGGGTCACTTCAATTTTGCTCTATTTCAATAAGTGACTTTCCCTTAAGACTTACTGTTCCACTGCTTTCTCTATTTTTAAAGTTCCACATCTGTTAAAATCACTGCTAGTTCTAATAATTGTTCTGATGTACCGTCTCTGAAATCTTTCAAAAACCTGTACGCTCAGCAAAACTCTTTTCCAGAAATAAGTTAATTTTGTCTTTTTGCAGCAATAGTGAAGAAAAAAAATCACTGTTATGTGACACCATGGATCAAAGCTCATGCTGAACATACTTAATGCATGTATGTAAGATAAAAGGTCTTGTGTTTTAAAACGACATGTGTTACTACGTGCTTTGGGGAACTTGGTTACATGAAATAACACAAATAGATTTTTTTTTTCCTCCTGAAAGGTTTATTTCAGAATCAAAAACATGGAGGCTATGAAACCCTTCAGAATCAAAATCTTTCCCCAGATTCAGAGCTTTTAGGGTTTTCTGCAGCACCTGCCTATGTTGTGTGGAAGTGTCTTTATGACCTGGAGGAGTTGAATAAGGCATTAGCAAATAACTGTCCTTATTTCTGTAATCGAAGACATCCAGTCCTGGCCGTGAGGGGTAACATAAAAAAACCACAAATAGTTAAAATACCTGATTTTAGCAGTGGAAAATGGTCTTTAACTAAAGCTGAAGAGCTCATTCATGTCTCAATCATGGTGGGACCTGTAAGTGTGAGCTAACATCTCCAAGGTGGAAGAAAGTTGCTTCCCTGAAGATTTTTTGGCTCAACAACCCATCTACACACCTTGTATACCCACTTTCTCAGCCCAGTGACCCACTGAATGCAGTGATGAAAACGTGGTGTTATTTGACCTTTTCATCTGATTAAAATTCTTGGTGCTGGTCTTAGCTGAGTTTGGATATCTCCATGGCATTTTGAAATCAGGATGGCTATATAATATCAATTAAAATGACAGTGACAGGTCTTTTCTTGTACAACTCTTTAATACAAGCTGTAAGACACAGAGGAGCTTGGTGGTTTCTTTGTGGCTTGTTTCTTTCCTAGCCTCTGTATTTTCAATGAAGGGGACACGGTCCCCTGCCAGTAGATGCAGGCTATTTAAATGCTCCATTGGAGAGGGATTAAAGTTTATGCAAGGTCACTGGGGATGTGATAATTATAATCACAGGTTTTTGGCTCCACAATGACAGCCATTTGTTATTTTCGCTCGAGTAATTCCTGCAGCTTGGAGCTGTTGACAAGCGTGCACTGATTTACTGGCCCCCCCAGGTCCCAAGGCAGTGTCCGCTCTGAAGTCTGACACCCCTGCCTGGCTCCTGCTGCTTTCAGTATCTTTTCTGCTGCGAGTTGCAATACCGACTGAAAATTGGAGAAAAATATTGTGTTAGTTTATAATGGGATCAGAGAGAGAGAGAGACATCGGGCTGCTGAGTTTGTTGTTACTCTGCAGCTTCCCTGCTCCCCTTCCACAGCTGAGCATTTGTTTCTGTGTTGTGAGGGGATTAATAAACTACTGATGTGATTTACAGTGTAAGATTATTGGAGTATTTTTGTGGTGGAGAGGCCTTGAAAGCTTGGATGCAAAGATCAAGAGGAAAAAAAATCCATTCTTTTGAGAAGCAGATCTCACTTCTGTCTCTTCAGCTTCCTCGTCTCCCTTTCCCTTTCTATTTGATTTATGTTGCCTTATTTTGTTTGTTTTTTGCAATCAGAGGTAAGAGCATTTTAATACATATTAAATGGTGATAAATTGAGAATAGCTGATGGGTTAGGGCTGATATGACATTTGTCTTTACGGGTGGAGAGATTGATAACTCATGAGTGGCGTGAAAAAATCAAGCAAAATCACTTAATAGGGAATCTATTTTTTTGAGGAGCATTTTTCTTTTGTGGAGGTGCATGACTGCCATGGTAGCTCTTTGTATTTTGTTTATTCAGCTTATCTGTGCTTTCTGCAGGGCTCCAATTTCCTCACTCCTTCCCTTCTCTAAAACACCCCAACCTTCCCAATTTGCATTTAATACGTTTAATACATGACCTTCCTCTCTCCCCTGATGAACCTTCAACACCGCTTGGTTCCTTGTCTACAGTTCAAACTTCCCTTTGTTCTTTGTGAATACACTTTAAAGTCTTTTACATCTGATTCACCATCTGTGCTCTCACTTCTGAGCACAAACCAGGTAGATCCAGGACACTTCCCCATGTCCCCAGAAGAAAGGGGAGTAATGGGGGAGCTCAGTTTAATGCCAGATGAGCAGACAGACTTTGTAATTTTCACGAGCTGCCTGAGAGCGTTGTCTAACAAGCTGTCTTTGCCCAGGCCTGGCAGTTTCCCCAGCCTAGCACACTCTCCCTCATGCTTCCTGCTCTAGTGAGCGGAATTTGGATTTCTCTTTGTTGTTTCATTGGCACCGTTTAACCCCAGACTTGTTGCCGCTGCCTCTTTCTCAGCATCTGCCCATCTGGAGCTTTTTACAAGATTTGACCCACTGTCCTGCATGCATGCTTGGTACTGCTCAGAGACAGCTGGTCCAAAATACTCCTTTCTCATCAGTCACCTTAAATTTCTCAGAGCTACCTTGCTCAGAATTACATTATCATCTCTCTTTACACAAGATATTTCTGCGAGTGCTGGGATGAAGAATTGCTGGGGACATACCTGGTCTTCTACCAGACCTTGTATGTTCTGATTGCAAATGTGGTAATGATTTTGTCACCTCTGTTTTCTTGGAGAACTAGATAAATAGGAAAGTCTTTCTGACTCTCCTCAAATAATCACTGTCCTGTCTCTAAGTCTCACCATTACTCCCAGCACAGATGTCTTGCCAGTTTTCTGCTTAGTTTCCAGAAAGTGTTCCTTCTGCAGAACAGCAAATGACTTCCCTAAGTCTTATGTGAGGAAATAATTATTCTTTTCCACCCAGTTGTACCTCTGGAAAAGTTCTGACATAAAAAGTAATGCTATATTCCTCTTGTCTCTCTGTGTCTACTCCAAGATTGCGTCCTTTTACATTTCTCATGGTGAATTTAACAAAGATTTCTCACATTTCAAACTTCCCTCCCTTGCCATTCACCCATAGTTTCTTCTTTTGCCTTTTCAGTATGTCTTGGAGTAACAGACTGCTCAGGGGAGTGGCGGAGTCACCATCCCTGGAGGTATTTAAAAGATGTGTAGATGTGGTTCTTAGGGACATGGTTTGGTTGTGGACTTGGCAGTGCTAGATGAACAGTTGGCCTCAATGATCTTAAGGGTCTTTTCCAACCTAAATGATTCTATGATTCTACGACCAAGGACTATGTATACTCAACAGAATTTTTCATATTCTTTATTCTTTTAACTCTCTGCTCTTTCTCTGTACCAGCCTTGACTGTTTCTGCTTCATCTTACACTATAGTTTCCAAAACTTGAATCATGTACACATGGATTTTCTTCTTCTAGGTATATTACCCAAATATTGAGTATAATATCTCAATATTTGCGGCTCAGGCCATGAGTCTGCTATCAAGGTGAAAAACATTTGATTTACTCTTGAAGTTTAATTTAACATTTTTCTCCTATCTGTAGTTTCACCTTCAGAGAAATAGTTATTTTTCCACTCATTTAAATCCTGCTTCAGCAGAGATCCTTATTTGTATTATTTCTTTCTGAGCTATTGTAATCTTCTGTGTTTATCTCTGCCTGCAAATCTGGCTCTGCTTCCCTGTGAGCTAACTGAAAGAACTTACAAAGTTAAGGAGACAAATTTCAGGAGAAAGGAAGGTTTGCTGTCTCCTTTCTTTTCTTTTCCTGTCAATATTGAGCAAGTTGCTTGGTTTCATGTAACGTGTCTTTGTCAGAGGCATCAGCAGAACCCATCTTTATAACATGCCAGATCCAAATCTGAGTGGGAAGCCGTTGGTCTTCTGAGAGCCCTTTTTTGTTGTTCTCAAATAACACTTAACCTTTTAGGAATTTAAATAAGGAAGCTCTTTCTAAAACCCAGCATTAACCACTTAAGCAAAACTGTCTTCTCCAATACCATATTACACTGTGTGGAGGTTAATGTTGAGGGACAGGGCCTGCCATTGTTGTGCAAAATAACTATATTAAGAATGTTATAATGGTAAAATCAATCCATGTGGCTTCTAAGACTGCTACAGACATTGGTGAATTAGTTAGTTCTTATGAATTAGTAGTGTTTTCATCTGGATAAAAAGAGCCAGAAAGAAGGGATTTAATAGTACCAGCACTTATGCTATTTTGTATTACAGCTGTATTACAGCTCACAAGAAACCTTTCCTCTGGAGAGGAGTGCTCAGAAAAGTGTGGAAGCAGGAATGCAGGGTGGGTCTGGAGGGAGCTGCTGGCATTTGTGAATGGGGGGCTTGAAGGGAAGTGGCAACTCAACCCTGCAGGCCAAAGGGTAAGTGCTGAAGGTGAGGAATAGCCAGGGACTGTGTGTCAGGAAACCACTGTGGGAGGTGAGAGGGCAGAATGGGAGAAAGAAATGTGGGAGTGCTTTGGAAGCTGAGATTTACATAAAATACTAGCCCAGGTTGCCAGGAGAGGTGGTGGATGCCCCATCCCTGGAGACATCCCAGGCCAGGCTGGACGGGGCTCTGAGCAACCTGATCTGGGTGAAGATGTCCCTGCTCATAGCAGGGGATGGACTGGGTGAGCCTTGAAGAGTCCTTCCAACCCAAACTATTCTATGATTCTGTATTTGTGTGTCCAGTTCATGTGGAATTCAGCTTTCAACATGTAGGAGATATGAGATGATATATGTAGGTGTCTTGTGCAAGCCATTCAACTTTCTTTGTCATAGACCTGGATTTGGTCAGCTAAAAATGTCATAGAAAAAAAAAAAATTAGTTGTGTATCAGTGTAGACCTGTTTTGAAAACTCATTATTTTGGGGCAAGCTTGTATGATTTTTGGTGCAGGTGAAGGAGAAAGCTCTGCTGCATGTGCTCTTTATGGACATACTGGTCAAGCTACTTCCCAAATAGTGCTAAAATTCACAATGAATGGGAAGAATGTAATATGTTCTGAGTTCTACTTGTTCTGCGGCATTTTGAAGAATGACTTTATTTAGCAATTCAACCAATTCTTTATCACACCAGGAAGTAGTAGAAGGGCAACTGAGAAGTGAGATTTTATAGCCTATTAGATGTTCTTTTGTTACTTTTAACATGTTTCTATTTTACAAGGAAAGTGCTCAAAGAAAGCAGATTTGTAGAAGCATCAGCATGAGGTAACTTGGGACTTGCTTGCTGAGGTGGATGAAAGATAATAGGTTGGAGGTGAGGTCCTCTGAAGGACCTTGGGCGATGAATTTGGTAAATAATATGTGGGCTCCATGGGTTGATAAATGTTATTTTAGCAAATTCTCCTTGTGCACGAGTGACCAGAGAGTGTACAGGATTAATTGCTAGTCTGTTCCCCAAACATTCAACGTAAAACTATATGAATCAAACACACACAGGAAAGATCTTAGTTTAGTCCCTCATACAGTGCTGTATTCTCACATTATAATAGTAACATGATTTATAGGCAAAATAAGGGTCAAGTCATTAAGAGTAAGTACTGACCCACTCTTTAGCCCTATCAAGGACCAATAGGGATATGATTCCATCTTTCCTGTATATAAAAAGCTGTTAGTAAGAGGTTGGTGTTCAGGTTCTGCAGTTGAATCTCATGTTCAGCAAGAATTGATTAAGAACTAATAGGCTTAAATGAAATGAATGACATTTAAGTTATACTTTAGGAAGAACTTTCTGACTTCAAGGACAAGCAGCAGCTGAATTATTGAATGCCCATATCTGCATTGTTAGAAGGTGAGGAAGGGTGGGATGCTTGTTCCTGGATTGGAACAGGTCAAAGGATTAGATAATTTTTTGTATTCCTCGCTTTGTTTCATTCCTGGAATCATGATCAAAATTCAGTATCTTCCTCACTTCCTAATCTTCCATGTGTGAAGAGCTCTACTTTTTCATCCTTGTTTTCCACCCTTTTTAAGGTTTACACAGGTTCTTTACATTTCTCCACTATTTTTGTAGGGTCTGTTTCTGGACAAAATGGTGTTTGATCCTATTTTACTTCATTCCCCAGTGCAGCTGTGCTGGTAAAGTAAGTCTGCTGCAAACTCCTTAGTCCTGAGTGATACAGTGTAGATGAACGGTGCTATATAAATGTAAATTTCAATTCATTCCTTTCATTCATTCAACAAGCTATCAACACAACCTTGTCATTTCGATTTTTCACACTTTTTTGTGGGAGTCCTCTGTCTCAGTGAAGTCTCATTTCCTCAGCCCAGTGCCAAAGGTGACCAGGCTGTATTAGAATATACAGTCACTTCTTTTTTAAAGTGGTCAAACATAATGAGAAGAAGGAGGAAGACAGTCGCAGCCTCAGCCAGCCTTTCTCTCTGCTTCAGAAACCAGACCCCAGCCAAACAGGTAATGCTTAGGTCTCCATCACAGTCCATATACCAGTATGTGCCGTGTTAGCAGTATTTTTCAAACTTTGGTAAATGGCACATTTTAACCCTGTTCAACAAAAACAATGAAAAAAGAATTACATGGGAAATATTAAGAATCAAGAACACTCAAGGTGGGGAGCAAAATACAGAAATACAGAACAATTGTAGTTCAGAATTCCCCCTTCCCATTACTGCCAGAAAGAAAAGATGCTTCTGCTTTCCCGGTTCTGCCTAGGAATTTTTCTGCACCAGATTGTTTGAATATAGATATTGCAGGTAACAGTGCCCTTATGAGTACTTACACAGCCTCATGTTTAGAGATACCAGTTCTTACATGCTAGGCTTAGCGAATTCCCAAATAGTTAATACCAACACATTCAAGAAGAACAGGATAAAAATGATTCTTCAACAGCCACCCATGGTATTCTGACCATTTCATGTTTCTACTTGGTCATCTAAGTACAGAAGAGATGATACTCCCTCTGGCATTTGAGATGTCATTGTCACTGATAAGAGTGTTCCCTGACTGGCTGTTATTTAAACACTTTTCCAAGGTTTTTGAGTTTCTTTTTGCCACATCTGGCTTGTTTATGCCTTGTCTTTTGACATCCTTCAACACTTCTAATATGATCCTGATTTCACATCAAATTCAGTTTTTCTATTTGACCTTAAAAAGGACAACCATAATATCATAATATGTTATAATGTACACGTGGGTTGGTCAATTTGGAGCCCCTTGCGAAAGCCGCACAATTTAATGCACAGTGTGTATGTTATTACCCCAAGAATCCATGGAGAGAGTCCAAATGTGGAATTAGAAATACTTGATTTTTTTATGCTTTAGTGCGATGTTTGCTCTTTAGAACAGAAACCCTCTGCCACCTCTTAGAGACACTTCTCCATCTGCTCCCGAGCCTTACAGAGTTGAAAATTATATTCTTATTTATCTTAACCTCTCATGCAATCTCCCTTACAGTCTTTTCGCCTGCCTCATGTATTAATTTTTTCTTTACACTCTCTTAACTTCCTTCTGCAATCTTTCTAGTCCTCCTCTCTACCTAATGTTTTATAGCTTGCATATGCCTCTTTCTTAACCTTAATTACTTTTTGCACTTCCTACTCCTAGTGTATTTATTGCTTGATAGCACACATAAGCCTTGGCATCTATTAATTTATTTCTGGATGTTTCTCATTTGCCGTTGGTTCAGTTGGTAGTGTTTCTGTATCTCAGCCAGTAGTCTGTGGGTTCAAGATTCTCCCCAATATTAGGAGTGTTTCTTGAGGTTTGAGCTGCCATTGATTTACAGAAATTTTGGATACCATACCGATGTTTTTAAACGGTACCTTCCGTAGGCATTTGCTCAGCACATCCCTGCTGCTTGCCAAGGTACCCAGCCAGAGAAGTTAAATGTATAGTATGTTTTGGAAAAAGTAAGAAAACTCTGTGCCTTGGTTAATACTTTGAAAAGAAAATGTTTCAAAGACGACTGCTGTACGTGTGAGTTATTGTTAGCTTGTGCATTTGGCGGCTTTTGATTACTGGAGACCTATGGGATTTAATCAGGACAATTAAACAGTTTGACAGGTGTTTGTTTTGTGGGGGTGTGGCAAATAAATTAGTATTTTATTGAACCTTGTTCAGCAGCCCTGTTTGAAAGGCACCAATCTAGTGGTAAGAGCCTTGTATGCTAATCTATTGGGCTAGTTACTATTCCTTGTGTTCATTAGAAATAAACATTGATGATTTCAACAACAATGTAAATATTAGGGACAGCATATTTTTATTTGCTAATATAACAGATTGATATTTTGCCTTCTTAAAGCAACTTTAAACTTACAACTCCCTATATTAATATTTTCAGAGTTATCTGAATTTGGAGCTACCTCGGTGTTTTTACATCAGTGAAGTCAGAACCAAAACCAGTTTTACTTCACATTAGATTGTAATAACAGACAAGATGGAGGACCTGAAATGGTCTTATTCTCTGATTTTTTTGTTATTCACGTGTCTTTGAGTTACCAGTCTACTTTTCTTTCCTCCTATATGAACAATTAATATTGCTAAGTTCAATGCTCAAATAATGAGGTTGGCTTAAAATAATGTTTTGATTTTTTTTTTTCCAAAACAAATATTATTGGGTTTTGACTTATTTTCTGAAGAATTCATCTTTGTGCAATTCATTGTCACATTTGTACGCTATCTTCTACCTCTGGCTGGACAGAATGCTATTGGAGAAAGGGTACATTAAATAAAATTGCACCATAAAATAGCCATCCATATCCTGGTCAGATCCATGTCTGACAAAATGGTATGTGATGTTCATGGCAGGTGGATGTTAACTAAGATTTGCTACGCAGTTTTGAGTACGTCTGCTCCAGATTTTATACTGACTTCTGTGGGAGAAGAAACATGGATTTAACGTAGCAAAATTAGCACATAGAGAAGGTCAATTGTTACTCCTTGTTATGCTGCTGCTCTTTACTATCCTTGAAGAAAGCCATGGGAAATCTGATGAATATATTTTTAATTATGTTTTCTCATAGTAAATTACACCAAAGCTGCCTCTGATGATGTTACCCATCAATCTAGTGCAAGATAACCCAGGGAAACAAAAATAAAAACTGAGTTGGAAATCTACAGCTGATTTATAAATTGTCTGCTAAAGGCAATTTGCTCTCTTTGTCTGCTGCACTTACCCAATTGCTGCTGAAACTAATTGCCCTTTTCTGGCCATTCTTTAAAGAGAAAAAAATAAAAAAACAGAACAAAACAAAACAAAACAAAAAACCAACAAACAAAAACTGAACCACAACCATGAAACAAAATAAACAAAAATGTGTGCCAACGTGAAACAGTGAATTGTAATTAGAGCTTCCTGCTAATTATCGGCTTCTTATCTGAGAATCATGTCCAACACACAAGTGCAGTTGCAAATGACAACAGGAACACTGGCTATGACAAGCATAAGGTACAACATTTTTGAGCACATATAGAGCTCTGGCACTTTCAAGGTCTTTTCCAGGTCAGATCCCCAGCAGCTGATCTAGTTCTGGGCTGAGGGTGATTCAAAGGTTAAGTCTTCTACCAAAGGGCTGTTCTGGTCAGACACATAATTGGAATAACAAAGTCAATATATGTTGCTGGTTTTGGGACACAATCTTCATTTGATCTCTCACACGGCAGATTAATTAAGTGTTATCAATTAATGGCCTGGTAAGAGTGAACACCCTGTTAGTCAGTTTTCCAAGTAATGTCAAGCATATGCAAGCCCTGGGGGGAAGGGGAGGGTGGTGGGAATCACCCCTGAACGGCACAATTGCTTTCCAAGAGCTGGAGAACAAAAATAATGGGAATATAGATAGCAAAAAACAACAACAAAATATAAATGTTTTCCATTGGTTCTGTTTTTACAGTGACTCTGAGCTTTGAGTGGAACTGTGTTTGAAATCATTCCATCAGGCTCTCATCAAATCCCTTTGTGAGAAATATTACTCTTAATATTGTACACCAGTGTACATCAAAATGCAGCAAGCATCATGCGAGGCTGCGTGATGTGACACCTTTGAGCACCGAGGGACACGTACCTAGAGGAACAAACAGTCCGATGACCTTTTTTAACCCCGCTGTGACTGCTCAGGTGTGCAAATGCTCATTGCTGTGAGTAATTGATGGTGTCAATTAATAGGTTTGCAGTGTTTAGAGTGCCCACCAGAGAGAAGTAGCAAAGGTGTTCCTAAGCTCAGTGGAGAAAATAGTTCAAACATTCTTTTTTTTGTTGTTATTTTTGTTTGTTTGTTTTTTACCCCATCTAATAAATTTTGCATTTCTAAAATTACAAGACTTGATTTGCAAAAACAGAATTAAGTATCTAAAGTGCATTAGGGTGCCAAATGCTGAACTGCATTTATTGGAAAGGTGTTTTGGGGCATAAAGCAATGAATGGCTTCTTCAGCCCACCCAGCAGTAAATAATAGAGCTGAAAACCAAGCACTCCCTACTGCTCTTCCTTATTACCAGCCTGTTTAATTTTGCAAGTGCACCTGTTTCAAGAGCTTGCTCAGAGGATGTCAACAGCCATTTAGATTGCCCTTAGAAAACAAACTGGAGACATACTTTATTTAGAGACAGTCTGTCAAAAAGGTGTTTGTTAACTGTTAGCAATTGCTCTTAATGTATATTTTCCTGACAGTAGTAATATATTTCAGTAATTTGATTTCTTTCATTTCATGCAACAAAAAAATGGTAAAGTTTACCTTCATGTACTTAAGCGTACTGGTGCTCTTATAGGTGTCTGAGTGGCTGCATAGATAGACTTATTATGAAACTCTTGTGAGATAAAACACAGATACCATTTTTTTTTCAAGATGTCATATGTGGCACACTGATGTTCAAGTTACAGGGAATCTACATTTAGAGCAAAATTGGAGCTTTTTTTTTTTGGAAAAATCAGATTCCAATTCAAACCAGAGGAAAATAGTTTGTGGTGTTTTTTTTTTAGTTACCAGTAAATGGGATGTTTTCCTAGTTGTGGCATTTATGTGATGGTAGGATTAGCAAACAGATTGCAAGGCCACGGCATGTAGCCTGCAAAGTGACGAGGCTGAAGAACAGTGACAGCTGTGCCTTGCACAACTTCTGCTTTTATTACTTTTGAATAATTGCATTTGTTGGAGTTTTTTTGACCAATGAGTGGATTTAATTGTAGTCCAAGAGAGATTTTAGTTGTCAGACAACAAAATGAATGTACAATGTACAATTCTTAACACAATTTTTAGCACCCTGTTTACCTGTCTTTTTCCTTCCCCTGAATTCAGCCTGTTTCAACCTCATTAGATTGTTGTTTCTTTTCTGTGCATCCTCATGGGTTTTAACCTTGACTAGCCTGATTCCTGATTTTGTACTTTTCCAAGACATTGTAATTCCCTCAAAAGCTCCATGTTGAATGTCTAACTTCAGATAGCTTCTAGCAGGCTGTATTTCTAGATCATGGGTGCTTAGCACATTTTGTAGGATCTGTTTGCGAGGACCTGATCAGCCAGCTGCTGAGCGGATTGCTTGGAGCTTTCACGGCAGGCTCCAAAGAGAACAAGAAAAGTTGGCCATCATCTCATGCAAATGGATTTTGGACCAAACTATCCCTCAGGTTTGAATCTGAGAGGCATCTGTTTTCCTCTCTCTTTCTCTCTTAAATATTCCCTTCTTACTGTTCTTTGCTGAGAGGTGAATCAGGATCCCCATGGGCAGGTGTGGAAATGGTCCCTGCACCCAAAGAGCAGGGACCCATTGACCCATGGTAGGCCAGGTACAGTTATTCGTACTCCTCTATGGGCAAATAAAATACTTTGAGACTATCAAGCCAGCACACTTAACATGTGGTAAATTATCAAAGTTAAGGGTCTGGGTTTGCTCATGGCCTGAAGCAGTATGTGTTCTCCAACCACATAGTTACTGTTATAAGTGATTGATGGCCAAGCAATGGTAGGAGAATGGTTTCATCACAACTTTTTGGTGTGAAGACAATCCAGCTCTTGCTAAATTGCTTAGCTTTCCAAAATCTCTATAAGCATTTTGGTCACTGAGTAATGTGCATGCCTCACCATAATTTTCATGATAGTTCTTGATAGGACACTTCATAATAAGATCACTTCTAAAAATGCATTTGTAAGTTGCAACTATATTTTTTTTAAAGCAAGATAATCTTCCTCAGTTTTGTCTCCATGATTAAGCATCTGAGTTTATTTCATATATTTTGTTTTATTCAGTCTAAAATAGGCAAAATAAACAGTTTCCAAACCCCTCACTCTTTAAAAAAATATTTTGACATATGATTTACTGAAGTTATCTGATGAATTTCAGAAAAAATATGTGTCTTCTTGCCTTCCTATAATACTATGTGTAATAGCTGTGGCTGTCTGTATTTTTCCATGTTGATAAGATGAAGAATGTAGAATTTCTGTGGTCTCTATTTGTTATTTGGGACAAAAGGCATAATGCCTTTTCTGTAGCATTTGCTACTTGCCCTGTATTGCTTACAGCTTTACCCCTTTTTTCTGCTATTTGTTTGTTTCATTGGCCATATCCACAAGACCAAATCTATCGGTAGCCAGATAATGCTGTCACTTCAGCAAACATTTCTTACTGACATCTTGGTATCAATAGAGGGTATGGCTGGAGCATCAGTGCAAACATCCCTGCCACGTTGCTACTGGGTTCTCTAGATGGGGGTAGAAATCACCTAGTGGGTAGAAGTGGGTAGAAGTCTTCAGCTTGTTTTATAAAATGGGGTAAATTGCAGGTGGATGCATTGCCAGCACTGGCAGAGTAAAGCCAGATTAGCGAGGGTTTACAGATAGTTGAGGTAAGAAAACGCTGAAGGTCAGCGCTGGGCACCTTATTAGCAATTGGAAAGTCATTAAGATGCTTAAATTTGCTGCTGCTCAGCCTCTGGAAAAGGCTTTGCAGTCACTCGGCAAAAACAATGGGCAGCAATAGCAAAATCCTGCTGTTGGGATATCTTGAGGGTCTTAAGTTTATAGTATCATGGTGGTTTTTTGCCAAGAACTTCTTCATATTAGCATAGGAAACTTTCTGCCAAACTTTTCTCAACAACTTTATCTGAGATCCTGAGTTCCATCTGGAAAAATGTTCCACTGTCATATTTTCTGTACAGTTTGAGTGATGTTTTCTGAAGTACAGGGAATAGTTGATGCTTCTGAGTGCAGGCCGTGACCCTTGCTACAAGCAACTGCTGAGTACAGAGTATGTCATTTCCCCTTCTCCAGCAACTTCATGAGTACCGATGCTCCTACTGAAGTTCTCCTTTGAAAATGGCACTGAGCATTCAATAAAGGAAAGCTTCTTCCATGACATGAGACAGTAGCACTGTTGTCCATCACAGAATCACAGAATGTCAGGGATTGGAAGGGACCTTGAAAGATCATCCAGTTCAATCCCCCCACCGGAGCAGGAACACCCAGATGAGGTTACACAGGAAGGTGTCCAGGCGGGTTTGAATGTCTCCAGAGAAGGAGACTCCATAACCCCCCTGGGCAGCCTGTTCCAGGCTCTGTCACCCTCACTGAGAAGAAGTTTCTTCTCAAATTTAAGTGGAACCTCTTGTGTTCCAGTTTGAACCCATTACCCCTTGTCCTATTATTGGTTGTCACTGAGAAGAGCCTGGCTCCATCCTCCTGACACTCACCCTTTATATATTTGTAAACATTAATGAGGTCACCCCTCAGTCTCCTCTTCTCGAAGCTAAAGAGACCCAGATCACAAAGAATATCACAAAAGGAGGATTTATATACTACTTATATAGAGATCCAAGACATCTTTAGGATGCTTTATGTATAGCACATCTTCCCTGTTTTCTGCTTTGCCACAGTCTTCTCTGCAAATTTTTCTAGGAAAGCAAAACTCATTCTTCTCATATTCTCCTGAAGCAAATGGATTGGAATGTGAGCAACAGCGAACTTCATCTCTATGCCAACAGCACAAAGACCTATCGTATCAGAACAATGCAAACCCTCTGAGTCATAAACATAGCATGAAAAGATGGGCAGAAGGAGAGATAAGGTCTTATGACATCAAGGAGCATCTCCTGTTTTCTGTATATCTGAATTTTTTTTTCATTGCTTCAGCAAGGTCAGAACTTGCTGCCAAATTAGAAAGGGGTGGTTTTAATTCATTTTCTACCAAGAAAAATGGATTTTTGACAGGACCTTAATTCTTTCAAAAAAAGCTTTAAACGTGCCAGGCGCAAGGTTCTGAAAGTAAATGGTGACTCATTTTTTTTTTTTTAAATTTCTACTATCTAGAGGAATGTCTAACTATACTTCGAAAAAACGATCCTTTGTTCAAAGAAGCTCTTTCTGCTACATGTAGGCATTTATCTCAGTGTGGTGATAGCTGACTGCTTGTATGAATATGTACAGTTACACAGAGGGGACAGGTTATAGAGAGTCATTTTCCCCCTAATGAACTGACACATATTTAAGCTGCAAAAAACCACTACCATTCTAACAGAAAATAAACCCAAGATCTCATGTTCCTATTTACTCTTACAAGCACCCTTTATACTATGGGATTCACTGATGTCATCTTCAATAACTTGCTATGTAATCCAAGAAAGACTGGGAGAATCTGGTCCCTCTGATAAACACCCATAGCTGTGTTTTAATAGAATGAGGAGGCTGCGTGACAATTTCCAGCTGAAAATTTGCAGTGCTGGTTCACCCCTTTGTATAGAATTGGCTGTATCCACTTAACTCAGCGGAGACCCAACTAAGGGAAACCCAAACATCACACCACTCAGAAGGCATTACAGAAATACAGCATTTCTGAACTCCAAATACAGTAATACCTCTAAAATGGACTTATCAGGTCCATTCTGATTTCTTCCAGAATCAGTATTTGTATGAACCTCTTGTTGCCTCAGAAAGGGCCACTTTATTTGGTATTATGAGGTCCCTTGTCTTGGATTTAATCTCCAGAACTTTGAGATAATTCCTAGAAATGTTATGAGGGAACTAAAAGCTGAGACCTTTTCAGTTTTACATGCCACACAAGTTTATTTAAGACCAAATCTACCAAGCAGACTTTTGCGAGCTTATAGCTGTGCCCATCAGAGTGCGAGGTACACAACCTAGGCAAACCTAACCAAGCTGATGGAAACCACTACACAAGAAAAACTGAATTTAAGCTTAACAATTATTTGTTATTTGGAATGAAATTACTGCATCATTAAGAAGCAAAATTTCTCTGGTATCCTTAAAGCTACACTGGAATTGCAGAGCTGCCAGTATTTCTGCACTGGTGTAGGCAAAACCTAAAGTTACTTTCCAAGTTGATTTGCTTAAACTACTGCAAATGCCTTTGTGCAAACTGTTACATAAATGTAAACCTTGCATATATTGCTTTAGCTTAAATTGATTTCTTTCTGAATTAAGCCAAATTGAAATAAGCCAGGTTCAAATTGATTTAAGATTGTCCACGTGGATTTGCAGTGGTGTGACTAAATTGATTTAAGAACCTTCCTGCAGTTAAATGAATGCAACTTTTATTATAGTGGGTTCTAAGTGTCTTGAGATCTGGGGCTAAAATTCAGTTTTCAATTATGTATGCAAAGAATCCCACTTGGCTAGCCATACGAGTAAGAGTTTGCCCTGCAGTGGTTTGAAGTCCTACATAAATGCAAAATATTATTATCAATGTTGTTATGACACATTAATATATTTTGTATTCTCATTAACAGAGAAATATGGTATAGTTTAAGTAACTAGAAAAAAAAAATCTGGGCTTTGAGTGTGGCACATTTTAATTAATGATCAAATGACAACTATTAAATATAAGAGAGAGGATGCATAAATTCAAAGTAAATTTAGATGTGGTCAGATTAACGATACAAACGACCTCTTTAATTATATATTCTGAATACACAGAGGTCATTTAAGTTTCTTTTACTTTGTTGTACTGTAAGGGGAGATGCGTCCTGTTTAATTGTGTCCCATTGATTTTTTTTAGCTTTTGTGAAATAAGCCTTGTTTGGCATAATGAAACTTTTGTTTTCTTCAGCTCTTCTGTATTGTCTCTTTTTAAAAATTCACCATTTACTCCTCTGCACTGAGCAAAAATCTTTTCTTAAAAATAGGGAAAGCACAATGCCCTCTATTTCTGAAATCATTAGAATTGACTTTTAGATAATCAATGTGTTAAATGATGTAATTATCCAATGGTCCTTTCCCCATTTAAACCAGTTTGAAAGTTAAAGGTTTGTTTTAGATCAATTCCAACCACTTTGTGTGCAAATTACACAACTGCCTTTTCCTTAACTTATCTCACAAATCCAATTCAATAGAGGCATGTCCATGTAAAATGGTTCTCGGATAATGAGTAATTCTGAGTGGGAATATGAACTAGTCTAAGGATGGAGAAAAGCCCTAACTTCTGAATATAATATATTTAAACCAGAACCAGGTAAGGCAGAAGTTACTGGACAATATCCCATTAATTTAGCAAGTGCAAGTTTTCTTTCACAGGTGTAGGACATGGAGCTATTTTGGGATGGTCTCAGTCTCCAGAGTGGACTGTATGGTGTAGATCCACCACCTGCAGTTGACACTAACCTATGATGAGATAAACATCACCATCAGAGTCAATAATTCCTTGACTGAAGCTCACTGCTGTTGTCAGACAGTTGCTTGGGACATGACACAACTGCTCCCAAGTAATCGTGCTACTTCAGGCATCTTCAGGAGAGCCATGAGTAGCTGCCAGCTCTGGTGCCAGACCCAGGAGACGTTCACTGCCATCCAGAGCAGCATCTGGAGGGCATGTGGGTCATTTGAAACAACACTAGGTGTCTGTGTGTTGGCTACAGAAAGTGAACCCCTGCTGCTGAGGGCTCTGGCTGTTATGCTGCAGCATCTCAGGCATGAAGTGCTGGGCTGCTGCTACAGAACGAATGCAGGAACCTGGGATGGAGGCTACCAAAATGACATTTGTGGTAATAAGTGAGTTCGTAAGAAATGTGTTTAAGCCAGCTGCCACCCATCCCACCAATTAAATCAGACTTGAGTGGTGTGTCTTAGTCAGCTGAATTTCCCTGATGTACCTCTCTGAAGAACGACACTGAAGTGGCCTCTGGAAGGCTTCACTAGCTGATGTTTTCTCTCCCACTTCCACACTGCCAGGTCCTTCTTTTCTGTTGCTATGCAAGCTCTTAGAGCAAAACCTACCTTGAGGAGGTCCCAGTCTAGTCTAGACTGCCACTGTGCAAGTGATAATAGGACTATTGCATGGTGAAAGCCCACATTTCACGGTGGGCTTACACATGCATGCAGGCAGAGTCTTTAGTGCAGTGCACTGCTTGGTCTGAAGAGAGAATTTCTCACCATCTTAATACCTAAGACAATGCAGGGATTTGCATGCCTCAGATTGCTTTGGGTGATAGCAAACTGTCAGAGGATTAGACAGTAATGACTAAGTGTAAATGTGGAAAAAATACTTTTGAGTTAAAAAGTACGTGGCACTGTGTATGTTTTTATTATTTTAATTATTGTAACATGAATTGTCAATTATCTAGCATGTATCTATTGTCCAAGGGGAATAATATCCACATTGTGTGAGATGTAGAGTCAAGCACACATATAGAAATAAATAATGTGGAAACAAAGATTTTCATGGCTTCATTAGCATAGACTAACAAAGGCTCAGGTCTGCAGAATACTGTACCCATGTGACTTTGCAAAGTTGTCATAAAACTGGACCCCTGCCTACCAGGTACCTCTTATAGAGCTGTGTCTGAGCTGTTTGTTGTGTACTGAAAATGTACATCCTTTGCATAAGTTACTTAAAGTGAAGTGTGATAAGAATCTCAACTTCAGCATTTCTTCCTTGGTTTTATGTGTACACTTATTGCATACTCCTAAAATTGCAATAATATCCTGCCCCACTTTAATAGATATATTAATTATATTTCTCCCCCTTAATGGGCTGCTTGCTTTATAGTTTGGGGACACAAAAGTAAATTTTAAAATCAATTATATAATTACATATGTAGCAATAACAAAGCACAGAGCTAATCGTCTTTGGGTCAGGACTATAACCTTCTCATAATGCGGGTTTCATTAGGGTAAGGTCTATTATTGCAAAGAATTACAGAAATAATAGGAGTGGGTGTATTCAGCAAGAAATAACAAATGAGGGTCTTTCCTAGATAAGAGAAGCTGTTTGCTGGCTGCAGTGTGATAGCAGGCCCCTATAGTGTATGTAAATTGATAGGGTCAACTTCCCTTGGTGTATGCAATGTGCAGTGTACAAGAATTAATTTCCGTATCATTCTGGAGAATGGCAGGAGGAGGGCTTCCAATTATCACTCATCATTGGATACAACTGAGCTGATCCGCAGAGCCAAGTGTATGAAAAAGACTGCAAGGAGACGTGAAACGGGTTAAACACTCATAGTATGGCACACTTGAGCCATTATGTGCTTAATGTTTTCTGTTATCTATAGGGTTTGTAGCAGAAATGGTAGTTGCCTTTGTGCACTGTCTTAAGTGTGCCTTTTAAGAATATGTTTTCAAATATTATTTGTAAAAAAAATGTGCACATCACCTGCAAAAATTTGCCATTCTTGCAAACACATGTGAAATTTATTTTACAACAGCTGGTAAGGGAAGCTTTACACTGTCTTTGTTTCACAGTGGGAAGATGATTTTTATGCCAGGTAAATGATGTGCTCTTCAAAAGCACCTAAACATCAGAACTTCAGATATTTTAGTTCTGAATATGGGACGTTGATGTTCACATATCTTTGAGGTTCTGGAAGCACAAAGTTAATTCAGTGTTAACAGTCTTGTGTACCACAGATGGCCTGACAATTTTACACTCAGCAGCTTGCCCAGCTTCAGTGGTTCTGGTAACCATTAGAGTATGCAGCTTCTCTTCAAAGTGAATCACTGAGTTCTCCTGGTGCACAAAGCCCTGATGTGAATGGGGATGGGAAGGCAAAGCCTCTCACTTTTCCAGATGAATGATGGGCTTGCAGGGGGCAGGGGGGGAAGGCACGATCTCCTCTGCAGGGCTTATGCCAGCCCTCAGCTCCTCATGGTATCTGTGTGGGGTTGAGATGCCATGTTGCTGCATTGGGGACTCTGTGGGATGAGGGCTGCTTGGCCCTATTTACACCATTGAGTCTGTTACATATTTCAGAAGTCTCTTAACACAGGATTACAGCCCATTGTAAAAATACCATGAGCGTAAACAAAGACAAGTTTAATCATAATTTAATATGGCTTCCTGTTACATTCCTTGTCTTACCTTTTTTCTTTGTCCTGATGGAGCGTCACTACTTAGTAAATACATGTAGTGTTTGTTAATGTTGCCTTTGAGCACTGTGTATAGCAAAAATTTGATTTCCTACTCAAAGAAGTAGTTTAAAAAAGATGTCTCTGTGATTCCTAGGTAACCATGAGAGCAGTATACTACAGTGGTGGTTTGAAATAATATGTCTGGGAGTGGATGCACTATTGCCTTGAAAAACTATTTTCACCTCTAAGTGCTTAATTAATAAGAATAAAAGAGCCTATATGGAAATGCTTGGCTATTGGCTGCATGAGAACTTCCCATACTAACTTCTGAACTTTTGAAAATAGTGCTATTGCAAAGCAGGTCAGCCAGTCCTGATTTTACTAATTGCCAGCCAAATTTATTGCAAAATCATGCTGATTTTACCTTCTTTCTTAGTCTGAATGTTTGCGACATTTATTTGTTGTACTTATGGTAAAATGGTGACAATGATTATATGTATTAATACGACCAGAGTGGGTTAGACAAAAAGCCCATCTAGGTAATGTCCCATCCGTGGTGGTGATCAGTGTCTATGTTTAAGGAAGAGGATAAAAGAGGACAATGACAATGCACGATCACATTAGAAAATGCTGTTACTGTCTGTCGTAGGGACTTGTCATGCCAGAGGTGGTATCTTTGGGCTTAATAGCCTCAACAATTTCTTTTTTTTTCCCTAAAACTGACTTACCTTCCAATATTCTCTGTGTAGTATGATCTAGTGGGAAGGTCTGGCTCCTGTGGAAAAATACTTACATGATGTAAAAGGCTTGTTTCTTTGGATATATGCACAAAAGGCCAACACAGGGGTCAGGTGAGGTGTCTCTTCCTGAGCTTCTTCTGAACGTGATCTTCTTAGATGGTGGCTTCAGCAGCAGAGGACAGGGCACATATCTATTGGCCCTTATTTCAGTACAGATGGCTTCTTTGCAGGATGCAGCTGCCGAGGCAAAGAGCATATATGAATTCAGGTTCCTCAGGTGATTTATATTTGGCTGCCTTGGACTGTTTTTCAGAGCAATGGCAAAAGGTATATTCTCTACTGTATCATGATCCATCTGCTAAATATCAAATCTCTCATTTGATATGTGGTGCATTACAACACCTCAGTGAACTGGGTGAAAAGATGTTCTTAATCGGGTAAAACAAGATATTGTCCCAATCTTGTAAACAGCTGAAGTTTTAAAGATGAAATGTGACTAAATAAATATTTGAAAAGCAAAGTAGTTTAAGGACTTAGAAATGTTGAGTTCAGTAAATAAAAATACCTTTCTTTAATGGAGCTTTATGCAACAACATCTGTATATGACACTATATTCATAGCATAGCCGTAACAATATATATAATTCAGTTTTCTCTCACCAATATATGCAAGTATTTTACAAAACTGTGGTTTTTTGCAACAGATAGAAAAGATGGCTTTTTCATGGCAAATTTCTTATTGAAGTCTGAATTAAGGAAGACAGTTAAAGCTATACTTAATTTTGAATGCATTTTTCTCTGTCTTGACCTCAGTAAAATTATTTGGATGCTTAAAATTAGAAATATGCTTAGACACCTGGTTGAATTTGCGCCTAAGCTGTTAATTTTCAATTAATTGTTTTTAACATTCAATATAAGGTCATAACAAACAGCAGATTTTTGCTCATTGAATGTGATATATTAAATGAAATTTAATGATGTGATGCTAGTGGTTCAGAGCAGTACTCTTCCGAGTTTTTTATAAGGCAAAATTTAAGATACACCTGACATTTAGAGGTCTTTAGAGACTGATAACTATCTGAAAATGACTTACTAAACCCACCTTAGCTATAAGTGCAGCACAAGTCGCTAAATACACTGGTTTAGAAAGCTTAATATAACTTAATCCTGGCATCTTTTTATAACTCCCTAAAATACTTTGCAACATGGAGTCAAGGTTTTCTTTTCTTAAAGCCCTTTTATGAAGAAAGTTAATTTCACTTTCAAGTCGGAGGCCTTACCTACCCGGCTGCATTACCCGTCCTCTGACAGCCCTATTCAGCCGGGCCCTGCTGATATGTTGCAGAGATTTGAAAGTAAAGAATTGCAAGAAGTGCAATTTAATCCCAAAGTCATTACCTAAATGCTGAGATAGGGTGGGGATTACCACCAATGTAAATGAGATATGAGACAGCCAATGGATTAGGGGACCTTTTCTTTAGGATGACTTCAGCAAATAGGCTAAGATAAGGAAATCTTTGTAATTACACGGAGCTACACTGGTCAATTCTGACTTTTAAATACTGAGGCACTGGAGAAAAGGAAAAAAACCTACATATGTTATTCTGTGCAATATTAAGTAATTCCTTTCTAATTCTACACAATCAATAGAAGAACATCATGCCAAATGAAAAGATGAGGGCTGCCTACATGTCCTTTTGTGACTGGTATCATTCCATCATTTTTGGTAATATCATTTCCAAATTAAATTTTATGGTCCATTACATACTAGCTCAAACACTTTTCTAATGGAATCTTAAATGGAACTGACTTGCTTTGCGTGGGGTTTGTCTCTCAGTTAAGATGTTATTTAGTTCTAATTATCAGATAATGAACTCAGGAAATTTAATTTTTAACATTTATATGTCAAAAGTCCATTGTACTTTGGTTAAAGGCTTTAAATTAAAAATTAACATGGACAGAATACTAATTGAATATTTTCCCTATCTATGAGAGTGAGAAATGAGTTACATAGTTCCCAGATTAGCTTGTTACACTGAAACTGTTTACTTAAAAACTTAATTTAGTCTTCAGAAATAAATCACAAATAAGGAGATCCAGGAAAATGAACCTGAGAAGCTTTAGGTCTACAAGCATAAAGTGCATATCTTTATGTGTATTGTCTCATCTTCATATCTACAAGGCATCACTCAGATGTATATGCATATTTGCTGCTTATGCAAATATCTGTACACAGTTTCCAAATCATAGTGGTTGTTCTTATGGCTGTTCTCTCCATTAACATTTCCCCTCTTTGCCCACTTTCACTCCTCATTTCCTTCTAAACAAAGAATGTGAACTTGACTTTTTTATTATCCTTTCACATTTCAGAGCAAGCTGTCCCAGGAAAATAACTGCAGAAATAAGAAAAAATATATTTCTTTGGATTTAAATTTTCAATAGGTGCCGGTCTAATTGTATGTCCTTAATTTGCCTCTCTGATTTTTCTCTTGGTGCCTTACGGTTACTGGGTTGCACTGGAATGGAGGAAAACTGGGTTCCATTCTTTCCCCTGCTAACTGTCCATTTGGATGAGCAGGGGTAAGTCCTCTAAAGTGTGAGACTGAGAAAGGACTGTTTCTGTACCTTGCTATTGTAATAGACCTTGGAGTTTGAGCTAAAGGCTTTGCAAAGCATAACTTATATGGAGGGTAGCTTTCAAAAGAACAGATCCACACCAGAGAGTATGAAGTTTACGTTCAATGGCAGAAAGCACAGACATTGAAGGTGAGCGTTAATCTTGCCCACATCAGGGTTTAGGTCCTTTTATTCACTTTGCTAAAGAAGAACTGATCTGGAATTGACCTTCTCCTAAAACTCTAATTTCTTCCCAAGAAAGGGAGCAGGGGGAACACACTTTAAAAATTATTTTTACTCAGAACTGGAGCAGGTACCATCTGCCTTCTCCTTGTACAGAGGTGTAGCAGATTGTGCATTTGCTCCAGGATGAGACAGTTGGGATGAAGAGCAGGGTATTTTAGGTCCTATCAGTGGAAAAGTTTGGGCGTATTAGCTCAAGGCTGTTCAGTTTATTATTCATGAACTGTACTCAGAGCATAGACTGGGCAGCTGAATCTCTGCATTCCCATGTGTCTTACTCATGTATTGTGTAGTCCTTCTTCACCCTTTAAGGCTTAACTTGGTCTGAGTCCTGAGATGTGTAAGCTCCTGCAACAGCTGAACACACTCAACAATCTCAAGGATCTTCTGGAGCATGTGCCATACAAGAACAGGGTGAGAAAGCTGGATTTGTTTAGCTAGTAGAAGAGAGGGATGAATGGGGATATTATTGCTGATTTCAGCTACCTAATGGGGATTGTGGAGAAGACAGAATCAGACTCTCCTCAGAGCTGTGCAAAGAATTAAAGGCAACAGACACAAGTGGTAGCAAGGAAAAATTAAATTACATTTCACAGTGATGGTGTTCAAAAACTATAACAGGTTGCTCAGAAAGGTTGTAGTGTATCTGTCCTTGGAGATACTCTAAACTTCCCTGGACAGGGCCCCAAACAACCCATGTGAAATTCAAAGCCAGCCCTGTTTTGAGCAGGTAGTTGCACCAAGTGACCTCCAAAGGTCCCTTTCCAAGCAAAGTCATTTTGTGATTCAGTTATCTGGGTCCTAAAAGCTACCTGAACATTTTAATTGGTGGGATGTAGACATGTATCACCAAAAGATCAGTTTTAAAACTCACTTTCAAAAAAACTGAATATAAATAATATTTTCCAATGGTTTCTAGCTAGATAAGTATATCTAAAGTGGATCTGGTATTGTTAGTATGACATGATATATGAGTGCAGATGATGTATCACTTTCCTTTAAAGAGACTGCCATTTATGTGTCAATCATGATTAAATTCCCATCTAAACTTTGATTTACCAAACCAGGCTTGCAAGCTTCCATCAAAGAAACAAACTCAAGCCTAACAATTCTTCTTCACTTCCTCCTCCTCTGACATTATCAACAGGAGAAATCTGCTCAGTCAGATTTTGCTGACAGATTCTCCAGGTGTGAGCTTATGATTACTCCAGTTTTTTTACTGGAGTTAGTTTTGACTTACAGCCCTGGAACTGGGATTGCAAGTTTCACCTACATAGGCTTTGAAATTAATTGTTATTGGAAGAGATAGATATGCAAAAGGTGCTTTCCACTGTTTGAATCTAGAGTCTGTTTTCTAATGTGATCTTGAAGCATGCCAAACTTCAAGCTATTCATCAATTCTGAGACCTTCATCCACCTTGTCAGTTTTGGAAGCATGCGTTCAAGTTGCAAGCCCTTAGTTTGTGAATGCCTTTGCATTTTGATATCAGAGCTTTCTGGGAGCTTCCTCAAGACCCCCTGAAAGGAGGAAATCTGTTATCTTTTCTGATATCTTCACTGCAAAAGCAAACAGCGTAATTCATGCATTGGCACTCACCTACCCTGCAAGTAGGTGCACCTATGGGACACCACAAGCTCTGGACACATCAGAAGTTATAACCAGTAGGCTTGACCTAATAGCCCATTGTTTTCATTGGACCAGCAGTTGTATTAGAGAAAGGTCAGGATTATTATTTACTCATTTTCTGCTTCAGACCCCACAAGCAGAGTGATTCTTTATCCTTCTTCCATTAGTAAAAGCAGGAGGCTGGTCAGCAGGGTAGACAAGCTGAATAAGTGAAACCTATGGTTTTGCATGAGTACACATACAAATATGCTATCTCCTCACAAGTGTTGGGCTGGGTTTTGGGTGACCTGTACAGTGTTGGACCCTGTGTTATCCACTGACAAGGAAGAACAACACTGTTTAGTAGATTAACCATTATCTTCCTTATGGAAAACAATGTTCAGGTTTACATATGTATACTGCAATAACCTGTGATCATAAGAGGGGTTACTGGGAAATCATGGTTTGGAAAATATCTTTACCAAAGAAATAGCTGCAGCAGGGAGTGTGAAGGGATTCTATCTGATGTTCAGGCAGCAGAACAAGACTCATGATAGGTCTGTCACCACCTTCAGTGTAGCCTTGATTCCACAAACACATCATATATTTTCTCTTCCTACCAGTCTATGGTAACCCTCTCAGATACTTCTCCAGAATTCGCAAGCTGTTCTGGGATGGAAGGAGTTATGCAGCACTAATCAGTTGTAGGTATTATCAACAGCTGCTGAAAAAAACATAGCAATGGGAGGAGCCATTGGGAAATAATGGTAGTATATGTTAATTATTTTAGTTAGCTTGTGCTCACTGCTCAGAAGCACATCACCGTGAATCAATTGATACTGAAAGAATGGAGAAGCTGAAAGAAGCACAACCTATCATCTCTGCTCTTGAGGGCTGCAGTCTGATTCTCTCTCATTCTTCCACTAATCAAATTTCTTACATCTAACTTATTTCCAAAGTAACATA
This sequence comes from Nesoenas mayeri, assembly GCF_963082525.1. Classification (NCBI taxonomy): domain Eukaryota; kingdom Metazoa; phylum Chordata; class Aves; order Columbiformes; family Columbidae; genus Nesoenas; species Nesoenas mayeri. Next base: position 70,157,067 of record NC_137540.1, on the reverse strand, counting down.
AAGAACATTTCTTGAAACATATGTTACCTGTGGACAGATAGAACATTGTTTTCTAAATGTAGCATGTAAGTATACCTAGGCATGTGTGCTTCTAATGTAGCTGGTATGATAAAGCTTTCATGTTCATTTTTGGTTTTTAATTGGATAGTAATTTAATTTGATTAATAAAAATCCTGGTTATCTCCTGAATGTGAATTAAAGGCTGCCTAAGTGTATAAATATAATATCTTTCAAACCAGTCATTTTGCAAAGCTTCTTCTAATTTTTCTTTTTCTTTTATTTCTTTAGTCTGTAGTGCTGAGACAGGAGTGGATGCATGTTGTTCTTAAATGCTTATTTCCCATCTCACCAGCTATTTGAATCATTTCCAGCAAGGATACCTTGTGATCATTTTGTACTATTTCTTAGTCTTTTTTAATATTATACCGTACTCTTTCTGAGCATACCTTACATCACATAACTGAAATGACTAATCTTTAAGCAATACCTGGCAAATATTAGATACCTGAATTGAACAGTTTAGACATATCGGACTCATTTTTTCCATCTTTAGGGAGACCTGTTCCTTTATTTTAATGCATAATTTTACTTTAATAATTCCTGTTCTTTTAATACATGCACTATCTTGACTCCACAGCACTTCAACTGAACCTATGAAAAGTCTCAAGATCTTGGGAGCAGGATGTAGCTGTACTATTTTTTGTGACAGGTAAATAAAAGACTCTCTTCTTCTCAGCAGCTTAGTTTGGGAGGAGTAATGAGAGGCTATAGCAATGAGACTGGGTACCCAAAACAAGAACAGGAGAATGAGGATTTACTGGAATATGAAGTTGAAGTGCATACATGGCATATGCTTCGATATTTTCTATGAACACATCTATGTGAAACCTTGTTTCTTTATTTGCTGTTTTAATATAAAGCATTACTGATCCTTTGTGCATCCATTTTTTTGAGCTGGTGTCTCTTAAAACTTCTATTCTCTGATTTGTGGTGTATGCTGGAAAACCTGCTGCCTGTATGAGAGCCCTTCTGTGCAGCAAGACACTCCAGTCACTCCAAGGCCAAGATACATGATTTAACAAACCAACAAATTATCTTTCCATTTCTAACTGATTTCGAAACAATTGCTTTACTGTTGCTTCAGAAGAGGGTTGGTCTTTCACTGTCACAAGGTCACTTTGCAAGTTTTAATTGCTGGGTGCTGTTCTGTCCTTTCATGGCTTTCTAAGTGATAAATAGCTCATCGGTTCAAAAGCTAGTCTATATAAACAAGCTTATCTCTGCCCATAGTCTTTAATGAAAAATGAGTTGTGAGTATCATTGTTAATCATGGTAGTTGTTAATGTTAAGAGGGCTGATATTATGAGTTTTCCTATTAGGCTTTCAATTTGTTATATAAAACAAGCAATCTAGTAGCCATCTATAGCATTCTAATTTTAATTATCTAGTGGCTGCATTTCAGACCACCCTTTCTACACTGAGATTAACAAAACCTTTAGAACAGGAAGCAGCATCTTTTGATATAATTGGGTGAATTTACTTGAAATGTTCAATATGCAATCATATCATTAAAGATCAACTCATCACACTATGATGTGCTTCCTTCTGGGAATCACTCTCTGTTGGTTTTGATTTAACTTGTCTTACTTACACTGGCAATTTTACACACATTTGATCAGCTCTATATTAAAAGAAATCCCCGCATTTTGCACATGTGAAATGCAGGATGTGTAAGGAAAAAAGATCACAAGGAAGGACTTTAGGATTAGTCAAGCCCAGAGTCTGTGAAGAAGTTAATGTATTAAAGACAAAGCCCACACTAAAACCTCTCAGAACTCCTTAGGCACCCAACTGTAGTGTTTTAAATAGTTGTGGACTACAGTATCCAGACAGCCACTCCTAAAAATTCACTGCAATTCATGCATGTCTGCTTCAGCTTTGTACGAGGAGGTACATGTGAATGTATCTTCTCTCCATCATTTGAGATACAAGTATTCATTACAGCAGCATCGTTTCCATTTAAATGAATCAAGAGGGAGAGCTGCTTTGGACATAACTGTGCGCATCAGGGATGCGGGCTAAAGTGGCTGGCATCTCCATGTTTCTGGTTTTATGTTTATATTACATATTATGGCATAATAAAGTTCTACTTATGGAAATGCAAAAGATGCAGAAGGTGGCATTTACAGACGTTTATTTTAGAGGTAGAATAATTTCTTTTATCTCTTTCTGCTGGTCCCATGTTTCTGCTTGAAAAAGGGTACAGAAAGGAATAGTTAATGTAATTTCCTAGAAGAAACTATTATATTTTTAAGTCATTCTTCCACACAAACATACGTGGTTCTGTTTATCATGGGAGGAAACAGAAAGATGTGTGAGCTGTACACCACACTATAGGCAGTGGTACTGTTTATGGATGTTCCCAGCATACCTTGCTGATATAAGCTGGCAGGAAGGCTTCCCAGGTGTGAATATACCTAAGTACCTTTTCTAATACAACTAAATGTTCTAGTACAGATGAGCTCTTGACTCTTTGCCATTTGTACAGTTTGAGTTATCATTGACTCAGTCATCAGAAGGCTGATTTGACTTTGATGTTTGTGAAAAGTTGGAAGCTGAACAATATTTTTTTATTCTTGCATCAATATAAGGTGTCCTACTCACACTCTTGGTTACATTTATCCAAAAAATACGTTTGTCATTCATTATAAATGCTGAATTAGTTTCTTTAAGCTACAGAATAAGGAGTGTCAAACCCTGCCTAAGGTCCTTAGGTGTTGTATTTACTTATTATCATATTGTCACAGTAAAAATCATCTTCATTGATTATGAGTGAAATTCAAGCAATAATCCAGAAATGTAAAGATGCTTTGCATTTTGCACCCCTCCCATATTTGGTGTGATCTGAGTTTTACAGTCCTACCTGTACTCATGAGGATATGGATGTGTGTGAAGGAAGCAAACATGCTGAGCAATTGCAGTTGGCCATGTAGGTGCTGGTTCTTCTAATGCTCTCCCTCTACACTAGCATTGGAGAAAGTCTAAATAAGACAGTAAGATTACTCCTGACTTATTATAGCGCAAATAAGAACGAGTTCTCCTATTTTTAATGTTGCTAGATGTTTAATATATCCACTTAATACTTCAATCATAGTCTTCAGTGAGAAGTTCATTAGCTACATACTGAAATAAGGCCTGACCATAGGCAGAATGGAAAAAGGACTCGGTGTTATGCAGCTCCTGTCAGTCTCTGAGTTCTTGTCAAGGTTATGACTAAAAGACTGATGGTGTAGTGACTGCACAAGTGTTTTTATAAGAGGGGAGAGGTCACAAACGGGCCCTGTGTGCTAGATTCTATGTTACCAAGAGAGAATAATATTGACCACAATGCAAATGTAATTGTCCCTCTCTTTTCAAGGTGTGTTGTGGAAGGTTATCTATCATAATACATGTTTCAGACTCTTAATGAACTTATTTATACTTCTTCAGATAAGGTTTCTACTGCTCTGCAGGTACAGATGGAGCTATGCAAGTAGTTAATTAAATGATGTAACGATCTTGCACATATTGCAGGTAGGCCATATAGCGAAAGGCCATAAAACCTAGGAATTAACTGGTGATGTGTCCACCACATCCTAGGCATAATCACCAGCCTGTTCTTCTGCCAGACTGATATTGCAAAGTTCCTTTTGCAAAGAGTGAACTGCACTAACATGGAATACACGGCATGTTATCAACATGCAGTGAATTTGAGAGATAAACAGAATTTTGTCCATGGTATAGATGACTGTAACTCTTTCAGGACATTCACCGTGAGATTCTAATATGATCTGATTCTGGTAAGCTTATTTTATTTTAATTCAACTGTGCCTCTTTCAAAACTGCTATTTCAGGCCCTCAAATATTTTAAAAATGGAATTTAAATTTACAGATGATCAAATGTCAATATCTCTTGATCAAGGAAGTCTGTCTTTGCACATTTTCTCTTATGTTGTTATTTACTTTCAAGAGGATCAGTTGCAACACACAGTTTTGAAGGAGTATTAGCTAGGTTCCTTGTGCACTATTCAGCTCAACCTACTTCAGTAGCAACCCTGTTTCCTGTAATGGTGACTTTCCACACTAGTTCTCCGTGGGCATTTTATGGAGCCATTGTTTTCCCAACATGTGCTTCTGGTTCTACTTTTTTTTTTTTTAATATGGCAGAAATTGGGAAAATGAGACCAGTTTTGGCAAATCAATTGCATGCACCTATCTCTCCTCTGATTTGAAGATTTATTTTATGGCTGTAGAGATGACCTGTTTTCATCAGGTTAAAGACTCAGAAGGTCATGGTTGTAGAATATATATTTTTAGACACAAAGTGCTGTAATTTTTTTCAGTGTGGCAGGTGGGCATGTAAAAGTGTTTCTGTCTCTTCACAGGAACATAGAACACTAAGGAACATCTTTGTTTACTAAATCAAATCCCTGCCCATGTCACATAATCAGTGTATCTAGCTCTTTTTTACAAGCAGTTGCTTTCACTAGCTCAGTTTCTACCATGAGATTTAGAGTAGCTTTCTGAAATGTAGAGATTTTCTTCTGATGTCCAACCAGTGGATGTCCAACCAGTGAATATCCAAGAACCATAACTCATCTCTGTCTTTCATTACTACCCTGCATGCAATAAAATCCTTTAGTCTCTTTTCTTTCCTCCGATCAAACAGGAAGGATGTTTGAATTTGTCTGTCGTGGATAAGATTGACTAGAACAGTAAACACTGCTTCCATTTGTGTGGCATGCCATCCTGTAGACCACACAGTAAAGACTGTAAGCAATCCTACTTCAAGCCAAACAACTTGTGATGGAAGAAGAATATCTCTTAGAGAGGGACCCAAACAAAAGGATCAGCAGAATGACCTTCAGAGGAGCTGAAGGTCATGACATTCAGCATGGTAGTGCAAGGCCCTTCTAACTGGTGACCCCTATGAAGTCTTGCTTGGGGCTCGGTTCAAGTACGTGACTTAATATCTTTTCCAAATCTTTGGTTGATTTTCCTTGTTTTGGAAGAAATTATTGACAGTGTAACTCTCATTAGCCACGTGCACACCCACAAGTCTAACTCTTCTTGAATCATGCTGAACTTCTCGCGTCAAGACAGGAGAAGTATGCATCAGAACTGAATCCCTCCTGGCTCTTTGTCCTCTGCCCAAACCCTTCAGTCATTCGTTATAGACCTTTGATGGAAAATAAAGTCAAAGCCACATGGCCCAGGACTCTGGTTACAACAAATCTTTGTAGTTCCAGCCTCTAAGTTATAGAATGTGCTCGATAGGTAATAGAATGGAAATGAAGTAATATTTCAATATTTTCATGCTGCCTGCATTACAATTATGATGTTAATTAATTATCTGCCTGGCAGTTAACACCATGCAGAGGCATGGTTGCGGTCGACTTCCTGCTGTTCTGCTAGCAGTGAGTAATTAACCTCTCCTCTTCCCTGGGATTCTCTACAAGATGATCAGCGTGTTGATGATATAATTATTATTAATTCAGTTTCTGTGTTTCGTTGACATTGTTAATTACTTGTCGGTAATCAGCTAATGTTTAATCTTCCTTGCTGGATAGCTTCTTAAAAGGCTGCTTGAAATGGCTCAGAGAGGCTTCCCGGCACATTCTCACTCCTCATTGCATCAAATGTCGGACAGACCAATATTCAGAATAAATTATTATCTAAATACTACAAAAAGTCTACTGAAATTGGGGACTTTTTAGATCAAATTAAATTGCTGTTTTCACTGTTGTAAGCAAGAATATGTAAAGCTGTTGTCAATAAATCAGGGAAACAAGTGGGATCCATTTTGGTGCCAACTTTAAAAATTGATCTCACTTACAGAATTGTCAATATCATTTAAAGAGCAAAATTTAATTTAGTGCTGGTTTTTTGGTTTTAGAGGATTAGTGATTTTCCCACAAATTACTGTTCATGGCATTTTTAGTTTCAGCAAAATTAAGAAATCCCTTTCTTAGAGTCTTGATCAACTGTGGAAGCATATGGGCACTGTATACTATATGAAACTTTCCTTAGCAAAAAAATAGCTTCCATACAGATTTTAAAGGTAATTCCAAAAGATTGTTTGTTAGTTTTTTAAGCTCTGCTTAAATGCATATGTCTTTAAATCAGCTTAGACCAATTCTGTTTCCCATTGAAATAAACAGAGTGGAAAGTCTTAAAAAATATTTTCATAAAATAAAAGAGTCAGTATTATTATTTTTTCAGCATGTGGTTGCATCCACCAAAGATACTAGTTCACTTTGCTTTAAATTCCTAGGTTGACTTTATACCTTACTTTGGATTGAAACCCTGCAAAATGCTTCTGCTTTATGCTAATGTTTTATTTGGAATCACAGTCTCTTGTGTGTGAACTAAAAAATTTTATATGCATACCAGCCCCAAAACAACTTGAACTCACATGAAATTGAGGATCAAATAGTGTCATAAATCTCAGAAAATGGAATCACTTTTCTTTCTGGAAGTTTCAGTCTCACTTTTGAACTCAAACACCCAAAGGATAAATGTCTGTTTTTCCTTTGCAAAGTATGTGGCAAAGCCTAGTCTCACCAAGACAACTGGCAGGATTGTGTAACACCAAGTGCTACACTTGAAGGGGAAATGGAACATTTTTTATTTCTTAAGTTTCACATAAAGGTAATATAAATGAGCATGCAGATTGTGGAATGGTTCATATTTTATGTATCCAAGCTCTGGTAATAGGTGGGAACAATATGAATTGTACTTATGTACTGAACGAGGTCTAGTTACATAGCTTGCCTTTGATAACACCCCTCATTTTGTAAGCTATATGACATGTCAATTTACTGTTTTCATTTTGGAGACTGAGAATGTTGGATTGAAACTTCAAGATCAAAACAAAGGTTAAAACAAAAGAACTGTTGATTTCTTTTTTTCCCAAGTGTAAATATTCTTGTATATCAGAGGGTGACACCCTGTACTATATGGAAATAGGGACTCCTGTTGTACATTCCGTTTACAGAGAGAGGATGGTTTGATTGTTATGGTATTTGTCTTCAATGTGGACAGCATGGGTTTAATTCCTCATACTGCTGCAGAGTTTGCGTATGACCTTGGAAAAATTGTTCAGACCCAGATCCTCAACAGTACTTCGATGCCTTGTGTTTGCGGGGCTGAAGTGATCTGACAAAGTCTGAATTTTGAATGTTTCCATTTATTTAATTATTTGCAAACACCTTCATGCAGGCAAAACACAAGCTATTAGGTCATTCATTATTTCTAGGCTTCAACTATATCTTTGGATATTATTTATTCACCGCTTACCTATGGATGCTGTCTAATATGTCAGGTGAGTCACTAAGTGTATCTATTTTCTCATGTGATGGCAGATTCCACAGTGAATATTGAATACTCTTTTTTTAACAAGTTTTATTTTGACATAAGAATGTGAAAAGGTGGCAATCATGCATTATCCCAGGTATTTCTGTAGGTACAAAAGCATTTTCAGACCAGAATTCTAAGCCAAACTGACAAAAACCATGGTTATACATGAAGCCACTTGGGTGACAGTCGGAAACACAAGAAGAGAGTTTGGTGGCATTTCTCTTTGTTCTTCAGTGGGCAGCACAGAGGGGCACAAGCTGACCAAAGGTGAGAGGCATCAACCTATCAGGAGCCAAATCTTAGTTTAACCCAGAAGAGGGTAAATCTGTCACTGCTTCGAGAAACCCAGGGCTTTCCTTCAGATTTGCAGCAGGCTGTCTGGGAGCAGGAGCTTTACTGGCAGAGGTGTGGGAGAAGATTGAACCAGCTTTGGTTGTTGCACAGACTTCACATCAGAGGTGACAATGGTCATTCTGAAATTCAGAATGGCCTCTGTCTTCTTGTATTCTCAGAGATTCTCTCTTTTGGGCTTTGATCAAGTAGTTAAAAGAGATGTAGCTAAACTTTACATTCTCCTAAAACTGCCTGCTTGCCGCTCTTCAATGATATGAAATTATCGGAGTGCTTAACATGCAAAAGAGTAATATTTAACACTACATTTATTCCTGTGTAGTAAATTCCAGGCCAGTACGAGCCTATGTCAGTTGCTGCCTGAGTGTATTACTTGAATAGCTCTACTCAAAGACCAATAAACCAGATTTCCCAAAAACAAGCCCTAGAAATAATTTTTATAAAATTTGGTTCCTCCTAATTAAACAAAGAGCTCTCTGGGAATTGAAAACCCATAGTAGCTCTTTTACACAATACAATAGCAGATGGTAATAAAAAAAAACCTTGTCAATAAAAATGTACTGAAGTTTCAACTGAGAAGGATTTTTTTTTTTAATCTAGTTCTGATATGGTCTGTGTTTTGGTAACACAAGAAGAATCTCCTATCAGTCGGAAATGACAGTTTTCAAAGGTTTTGAAAATGTCTCTTGTTCTAAGTTATAACCTTAGGAATGAGCCACTGAGAGTTGGTCTGTACATTTGACCCTCCATTACTGCAGCTGGAACCACCTTACCCAGTTTTTCAGACAGGGTCTCTTGTCACTCTCTCTCCAGTCTAATCTACACTACAAGAAGTGTGCTGCTCTGTTTATGTGTGGTTTTATCAGCATATCTTATGGTGCACCCCAGGGCATACATAGTATTCTGTCAGTATAACTGCATCTGCACTGAGGGTTTGGGTACAAAAAAGGAGATTTTTGTTATATTGAAAATTTCTAGTGTACATTGTCTGGCTCACTTTTAGTGGAATGTTTTAGTATTATTGCTGATGTTTCCTGTAGGTATAAAGTGTCACAGCTGCCTGGATGTGTCTGGAAGCAAAGGTCACACCATAAATGCCTGACACACACATGAGCTGGATTCAGGATCTTCCCTGAAGCGAAAGGAGTGATGAGTAGGTGTGAAAGCATCTCTGATGACTTCCTTCAGATCATCAGAGGAATTGTTTACTCTATGGAAATAAATTAGGCTGATCATACAGGCAAAATAAAGTGTTTGAATCTCAGAGTTCAGGGTGTTTGCAGGGCTGGTAGCGGAAACAGCTTTATACGTTGTATGTATTTTTTACGCTGAGGGTGGTGAAACCCTGGCCCAGGTTGCCCAAAGAGGTGGTGGATGCTCCATCCCTGGAAACATTCGAGGCCAGGCTGGACGGGGCTCTGAGCAACCTGATCTGGGTGAAGATGTCCCTGCTCATGGCAAGGGTTGGACTAGATGAGTTTGGAAGGTCCCTTCCAACCCAGACTATTCCATGATTCTACGTATGTTTGTGTGTAGTACGTAAATCATGATATTTAGCCTTGTTGAAGCAAGTGTGGAATAGTATGGTACCCACATTAGACAAGAAGGGTTTTATTGGTAGAAAAACTTAAGACCCATCAATGTGTCGTGGCGAATATAGTTCTGCTTGGAGTTGCAGGTTAATTCACTGATCATCAGTTACTATGAACACTGTTGACTGCTGAAGCAGAAATAACGTTCAAAGTAGAGACTAGAGATCTGCTGGGTCACTCACTTCTCTGCTCACATGGGCACACTGGATTGCCCTTATAATTGATAAAAATTCAGTTGAAACCACTTATGTTTCCTGTTTCCAACTCCCCTACTAAAAATTACCTACTGGAGGGATATTTCTGAACTTTATCACTTCACTCATTAGAAACCTCCTTACAACTTCCAGATAAAAATTAAGGTTGATAAGTTCATATCATATCTTTGTCCTGAGCATTAAAAAGTGATAAACAAAATTAAATAGTTGAAGGGAAAAACTAGCTGCATCTTGTTAGTTCTGGATACAATGTATGAGTGTTTATGAGGAAAACCAAGGATGGTATTGCAATAGGACACTAGATATGTTTGACAGAGGGAGCTAAGTAAAAGAAGTCTTTACAGTCAAAAAAGTTGCTGTTAGGCATGAGTGGAAGGGAAAGGGGTGACTACCATCAGACAACAGGCCTTCCTAACAGACAGTGGCCAGCATCAAGGGAAAAAGAGTGTGAAATAGTCAACCGAAGAGACAATAAGGCTTGGGTGAGAGTTTTAGTTGAGTGATAGATATAGTCTGAAAGATATTGTTGGATATACGTGAAAAATAAGAAACATTCAGATATTGCCTGCAAGCACGTGGGCTAAGTCTGTGGTCTGATCTTGCTTGTGTGGTTGAGGGGTCAAACAGTGGTGGAATTGGGTTCACTTCCATTCACCCATCTGCAAATGTAATGCTTGTGCTGGGTGTGGGTTGTGGTCAGTGTGGGGAAACTTTTGAAAAAAGTTTAAATTTTATTTAATTCCCATTACAAAATAAGAAGAACAATGAAGTGTAAGAAGCATTAATTATTGGCTGCAGGCATTTAAAGAGGGGTCTTGAAGATTTCATCTACGCAGCTGCAAAATATGTTAGGATTATTATCCCCATCTCACAAGTCGGAGGCTGAACCTCAAGGTCACACAGTATGTCAGTAGCAGAGTCAAACAAAAAAATATCTAGCAAGCTCTTGCTCTAACCACAAGCTCATACTGCTGCACTCAATATAGCATATAGATACTGTAAACTCCTGTGAAAAGAATCTGTGGTCTTATTACTTCAATAATCTCAAAATCTAATTCTGATTTTGCTGGTATGGTGTCAGTGCTATGAATCTATCTCAGCCAAGTCGGTTTCTTTACAATTTTTCAATCTGGCTTGTCTAGGGAGATGGGGTGACATTTTTCCTTGTTTTGTTATTTTTTCTTTTTCTTTTGCCTCTGTCACAACCCTCTAAAACAATACTTTAGAAAATGACAGAGAAGCAGTGTTTGTAAAATGTCATGATCACAAGCAATCAGAGTGATTGCATGCTACATTTATTGTACATCAATGTCCTCTGCCATCAACTGCTTCTTGAAACTACAGAAATCCACAAAGCAAGGCGATACTTGCTCTTACAGTGAGTTGTCCTAACAACTTTTTGCAGTCCCTTCTTTTAGCAGCAGAGCTAAACTAATAATTTCAATCCTGTATTACCAACTGCGTATTTTAATTCAGTGAGTTGTTAGTAGCTTTTTGCAAATATTTGCCAAACATTTTTTGCTGAGCCTTATTCCCTGTTTTGACAGTTCTTTACTGAGGCTGTCTGATGTGATGTGATTTTCTTTTTGATTCTAGACTGGGTGTACTGACTTTTTTTATTTTTTTTAATAGAACGATAATGAATTGGTAAATTTAAAGACAAAAATTCAGCTAATTTGATGTTAGTTTCACAAATTAGCTGTTTGTCAGAATCTGGGAGGGTAACAAACAACAAAGCTCCCAAATCAAAGTAAATTGCACTGCTTACTTTCACTCACAAAAATACAAACAAATCCATCAAAATATGGCATCTGCTCAAGCATTTTAGCATAGCTGGTGCCTATGATCCATGACTTTTGTTTGTTCCCTGGAACACTCATGAGTCAGGCCAACCACAATTCCTTTCTTAGCTTTCCATTGCATTTTAAAGGCAAAGAAACAAACAATAAAGAAAATGGCATCTTATATACATGGTGATGCTTCTCCTTGTGGCATATCATATTTGTAGTCTTCATACTGCCCCATGAGACCTTGTGATTTCAAAAGCAAATAGAAATGTTGCTCGTGATCTACACAGCTCACTGGAATTTGGTCCCAGCTCTCTTGGGTACGAGTTGCAGTCCTTGTAGGCTCTCTCAGTAACCAAGACCACTGGGTACATCACTGCTAGAATTGTTGGACTGATCTTTGGTGTTGGAAAATTTCCAGTGGTGCCTTCTTTTTGTGGTAATATGCTTTTGCCTTCTGGCCTGGTAACTTGTGCAGGGATGTGCTTGTAGTCATTATGACTGAAAAGAATGAATCCTGCCAGCAATTGCTAACCTAAAGATATGTAAATCCTTTCAGTTTTAGGTCAGTCTGCTTCTCTAAAAAGATAAGAATAACTGGCAAAACACCTACTCAGAAATTGCAGAGACTACTTACCTTGCAGTTTTAGGCATTTTGGAGCCTCACAATCAGTTGAGTCTTGCTTTACCACATATCTTGAGACTGCTGTATAAAGTGTTTTTTAGCTGAACATTGTTCATTATATGCTAAAATGATTACATAACCAATATGCAAATGCATAAAAATAGGCCCTTTTGGGTGTGTGTGTAGTGGTAAGATTTTGTATATAATGGCTGTTACTTTTCTTTTTGGCATGCTGGTTTTATTCCAGCATCCAGAAATACACAACTCTGTAATTAATAATATCTCTGTGTGCTAAATTTGGCTCATTTGCATACACACCGGGTATGGGACAACATACTTAATTCTAGGTTCCCAAATTAAAGCAGAGGAACCTGTGTCTGGGGACAGATGGAGGAAGGTCCCTCTGGAGTGGGAGGCACAGCTGAATAGAGAGTTAACACACCAGGAGGCAAGGTATCATCAAAGGTTTTTTTATATAGGACTCTACTGCCATTTCATCAGCACAGAGACCCCCAGCCTCAGCCAGTTCCCATCCAGACATTGCAACATCGTGCGATGTTGGGAAGGGTACGTGCTGGTCACCTGTGGCGATGAATTACTACCAGAGTTTCAAATCCTGCTCTTCATTGCTCTGGAGTGGTTAGGTTGGTTTAACTGTAGGTGCTTGTGAAAAAGATCTGGCCTGGAAAACAGAGACCTTTGTACAAAGACCTGTCTTACACTTGTGTTACAAGAATCTCAGTAGCTGCATTTCGATAATAATTTTCCTAGAAAGAGTAGCACAGTAACAACATGAACTTGAATTTCGTGACTGTCCTGTAATATATTCCTTGAAAAAAGCCTTATCTTTGTATTCATATTTGTGTTCTTAATTGCAATCAATATGGTGAGAAACAATTTGACTCCTGCATATACTGTATTATCTACTATAAGAATAAACTACAGTGCAGATTATGCAAATGCTGTTATATAATGACAGCAGTTACTGCAGTGTCTTCCATGGTATATATCAGTGTACTGTAGCAATTAAACAGTATAGTGAAGCCATAGCAATTACCATTCCAAATTATAATAAGCAATTCAATATACACTATAGGATAAATCATTTCCTTATAGCAACCACTGTATATGTGCTTTGGTTTTTATTTTAAAGCCCTTATTACTTGTCACCTGAACACTGTGCCAGATGATTTATACTGCAAGCTTGTAGTTTCAATGCGTATTTATTATATGACTTTTTCAAAAACTGTGTATAATGATTATAACAGCGTTATTATTGGTTTGCAGTGATATCTTAAATAAAAAAGTCAATGGTGTTGTGGGAAGGAAGGGTACCCTCTGATTTTTTCAAAAACCCACCCAGAACTAGACATAACCTTCATATAATCAGAAGCTTTATAAAGCTAACTCCCCATAATTTTAGGGGATTTAATTCAGAACTAAACACACAAACTACTAAGCTAAATTCTATTCATTTTTGGAATCAGCTTTCTTTCTAGGTAGTAAACAGATTCCCACTAAAACTTATGCATGATTTTAATTACAGATAAGTTTCACTTTAAAGGCCACAGCATTCATGCTCAGGTTGCTAAGCTGAATTCAATACATCTATATGTTAAAGGTAGCAAGCTAATGTGTAAACAGGGAAAATATTGGAACCAATTGCTGTTAATTTGGTTTTGATCAATTCACATTGACTGCACTTTACATGCAAATGAGAAGTGTGTTGGATTATCCCAGCTGAAAATAGCTGAGATACTGACCTCTTTTTAAAAATAAAAAAAAAAATAGAATAAATGAAACTGAAGAAAGAGAAAGGGAAAGGCCTATGGTCAAAGTGCTGGTAAAGAGAAAAAAAGATTTATTGAATATGTGTATGTTAGTATAGCTCAGCATAGTACAGGACCTGTTATGTAGGGAGTCAAGATGGCAAATTCTGGATCGTATTTAGAGTATTATCAGTTTTAATTATGTTAAGGCTACTGAAAATTGATCGTTAATTTTAAAATAACTTGGAAAACTTTGCATGAACTAGGCAAGCATGGAAAAGCAAGTATAGCAAAAAGACAAATGAAAAGAAAAAAGAAGTTGTCATTTGGCAACAACAAATCTCGATAGAAAAATTTGTTTTCTGGCTGGAAATCAGGTCAAAAGTATCTATTCTTCTTTAACTTTATTCCTGTCCATAGTCCCACTGAGGTAGACAAAATATTTTGCATTCGTGGCACTGCAGAAGAACAGGACGAATGGACTGCAGCAATCATGAGGTGGTTGCCGATCAGTGACGCATTTGATCCAGTCTCATGTAAGGGTACCCACAATAATCACTCCTACCTGACTTAGAATGAATGATGTGGATAGAGAAATATTTGTTGGAGCATAGAGGAAAGTGGCAGTGAATGTGTGTAATGCTGTTGGAAGTAGCGTAGTTGAGCACTGTGGCACTCAGCACATCACATACGTCCTTGCCAAGGAAGCCCTCAAGTTATGTTTATGTTTAGGGGATCTTTTTACAGCGTGTCGACTTCAATAGCACTTAAACACGCATGCGGACACTTTCTTGAACAGAATGCTTTCCTCAATACTAACATCTCCTTAAATGATCCATAAAGGGAAGTAAACTATAAGTTGTGAGGAGTTGTGAAAACCACAAAGGAAATGGGTATACTTATAGGAGATATTATAAACATGGCAGAAAATCAGCAAATGAGAAGCAGTCTTGAAAAACACTTAATGGGACACTAATCCAGTAGGAAAATATCCAAAGCAGATATCAAATAATAAGAAGAAAGCAATAACAACCCTGAAGCATGCCAAGGAATGAAAACTTACAACATATTAAACATGATTAAGTAATGTTCCAAGAAGCAAGTGGGTTTCTTTCAGTATGGTATTTCAGTTCATGGTGAAATAGGGGAGTTCCACTTAAAAACCTCTAAAAAGAAAACACTCAGCCATTGGTGGTATGAGAAAATTAGTAAGTCGTATGGCTCAATCTGCAACTTCGGCATTATCCTACTACGGAGCAGGAATTTTGCTTGGGAGTGTAGGATCCTGATCCAGAATTGATATTGTTGTCATGCTTAATAAACAACTGGTTCAACTGTTGTGTAAAATTAATATATTTATTGTGTTTCAATTACTATTGTTAACTTCCAAAATGCCACCCACTCACCTACCTGAAAAGAAGAGACAAGTGTAAAACAAATGTGGCCTCTAGTTACCATCATACCCTTCTTTTCAGTAGCTTCAGCTGGATTATCTTGAATTCATCAACAAATGTCCAAGGCAGTTTCAAATATTCTTTGAAGACTTGGTTAAATAAGTTTAGAGAACTGATCTTTGAAGTTATTTTCTTGTTCTCCCTGTATTATTTGATTAAAAGGCTGACTGGATTTTTGCTTTCTTTGTCTTTAGGTTGTCTGACTGACTGCAGGCTTACAAGCTTCTGGCTGATTTTTCTGGGCTTGGATTCAGGTGGCATATGCCAATGAAAATTGTATTGATAGCTCTGGGCACTAAATTCCATTTAGCCACAAAATAGTCATAGTTCGAACAGTCCAAACTGCAGGATTGCATCAAGCCTGTGTGTGTCAACTCTGATATACAGTCTCTATCTCTTTGCATGAGAGGAAGAATAAATCTCTGTCATCTTGACCACTCTGCTAAGACTGCTGGCAAGGCAACTGTTGGGTTTGTGTTGTGATGCAGGATTTTGTTTGCTGACCTAGACCGTAACCCTAAAAATTCACAGCCAGCTCTATTAAGGCTTCTCTTGGGATACATATGGCAGATTAGTAACTTTCTTTTTTTTTTTTATGATTGTAATGCTGAGCACTTCCAGAATTGCTTTCAAGATTGAGGCAAAACTACCATTATCTATGACACAGGAGCACTGGCATAACGTCAAAAGAATGTTTTGATGAAACATGTAGACCTTACTTGATAGGTCTACATGGCACTGCACTGGGCTCTGGAGACTTCTTTGAATCTCTTCTGGAGGCCTTACAGTGTTGAATTTCTTGGGTATAAACGCTCCGAGGTTTTCTAGGTTTCCATAGGCTTATAAAATAGAGGATAAATACAGAACCAAAAGGGCTGTTTTGTTTGATCTCAATTGATTTCATCACTCCAGAGGAAGGGGTCCTTGTGGTGGCTGTCCATGAAGGTGCTGATGGGTTATTATTGTGTTCAGTAACTTTCCAAGACTCACCTGCCAGACAGGGGTCTGACTTTAGATTGTAACCTAACCAAATGCTACCATGTAATATGAGCTTTCTTACATCAAAAAAAAAAAAAAGTCTCAGTCATTCCGGAACTTCCTTAGGATATAATTCACCATGTCATCTTTTCCAAGAAAGATATTATGGTAGTTACATTGAAAAATCAATGCTGATATAGCCCAGAATTTAAAATCTGTATAAGAAATTTCTCTGGGATATCCTGCATGTTCATGTGGATCTGCAGATTCCCCACCACAGGCAATTTGTTACATTTGTGCTGTGCCATGGAGATGAGCTCTTTAAGCTTGTAGAGCTAACTATTTGTTGGACAACATCCTTGGTCCATTTGGTGCCCGACCTACTTTTTGAGATCTGGAGAAACTGTTAGCTGATCCTTTCTCAGCTGGACTTGGTTGGGATGAAAATTCCTGGGCTAGCATCTTCTATCTCTTAAGATAGCCTTTCTTTCTGTTAAAGGTGCTCTCAATTGCTCTTTTTGTGGGACAATATCTTCTGGCATCTCTAATCATAAATTGGCTTTTGCTTTGCTATACTGTTTTGTTTTCCATTCTGTAAGTCCTTAGCCTCAATGGTAGATGTTAACAGTGTCAGCAGCCATGGTTCTTTTTACTTTTTTCTAATTGCCAATGGCTTTTCTTTCTCTGCTAATGTCATTCTTTCTTATCAGATGCTGGTTCATGCACTTGCATCCAGATCAAACATAATAAAAAATTCCACTTGTTTTTTAGGTGCTAGTCTGCCTCAACTTCTGCTGCAGCAACGACGAATTGATCTGAGCCAGTGGCCAGTCACTTCTTGTCATGCAGAGTTCACATCACTGGTACTTGGTAAATATATGCAAGAAATATGGATGCATACAACACCACACTTGAGGTGTTTTCCATAGGGTCTGCTGTTCCAGATTCTGCTTTTTGTGGATTCTGGCCTTCAGCCCTCAGTGTTTCCCCTGCCTGAGGTCAACTGAGTCTTAGTGTTTTGGATTCCTTGCTCATATCTCTGGTCCCAGAACACTTCAGTGTGGACGGGGTAATATTGTTTGGTGAAGAAATTATCACCTTTTGGTCTAAGAGCAATTCTAGGTTTTATGCTGTAATTGTTTTGTAATGTATTATGTTCTTCTGCCCTGGAGCTCTATCCCTCCTGGATTTTTTCGTCTAGGAATGGGTCAAGCCTTGCATGATTTGCTTTTTTGCCTTAAGTTGGTTTTTTTTGTTTGTTTGTTTGTTTTGTTTTGTTTTTATTTTTTATTTTAATTTTTTATTATTTTTTTTTTCTATTTTTCTTAGATTCTCTCACACAGATTTAATTTTCATTCCCCACAATATTAAAAACAGAACCAGGAGCTAAATTAGCAGTTAACAGCTCCCTCGCCTTTCCTAGTGCTTCCTGCTTGCTGATGAAGTGTGTTGACTCAACACTCTCTTCTCCCAAAGGCTCATCTTTGACCAGTGTTATTATTCCAGTATTGTGGCTGGGGACTTCTTATTTGACTTTGGGTTTTTCAGGTACAATTTTCCTTTACACAAAGATCTTCTTGCAATGAGTGTAGTTTAAAGGGAACTTTATTTATTATTATTTTATTTCTAGATGAGCTGGGGGAGTAGGTTGTCTTATATTGCCATTGTCATTTAAAATAGCAATATTATAAAGCAGAATAAGGTCCTTTAATTTTTGGTGACATTTATTACATTTTTGAATACATTATGCCTTTGGTGAAACTCCTGTTCCATTAATAGAATGTCTTGTTATTTCTTACCCCCTACTACGCAAGTTTACTTATAATAATTTTGGAAAACTAACTGCAAAATATAGGTGCCAGCCCTTGAAGATCCCCTTTTTTTTTTTAACAGTGTATCTACTGTAGGTATGTGATTTTTCACTAGTAAATGAAAATGCCAGGAACTTACTATACATTACTACAGCTTTGCCTGTAATAACTTTAAAACCCATTATGATAATCTCATTTTACAGCATGCTTTGGTCCTAAGATCAATATATCAAGAGAATAGCATGCCAGTTACTAACCCTGGACATAAAGATTTCAGAGCAAGTACAATAGTCTTACACACAAGAGAAAGGGTAAAAATGACTGTTTAAGCACTGGGCCATCCACTGGGGCTCCCTGGCTTTCTGTGCAATATGCAATAAGTAATTTGAATATATTTACACTGAAGTGCTTTTGTAATGCTTTACCTGTGGTTGTGCTAGGCAAGAAGAAGAAGAGGAAGAATTAAAAAAGAAGAACAGGAGACACTGTAGATACAGTCTGCAGGACCCAGACTTGATTCAGCATGTTTGTGGTTTTATATAAACAGGAGCCCCTCCACAGGAATTCAGTCCTATGCATGAGATTCAATTCCAACATTAAAGATGGTGTGAAATGCAAATAAAGAGAACAACAAGAAATAGAGGTATGGAAGGTCACCTATCATACTTATTCTCCATAAGTTTATTAGATTTTTAAATGTCTTACGGGCTTGACTCTTTCTCCATCCTTTAAGTTTCTGAGCTGATAAAAAAGTGAATTTGAGAACTATGCAAAAGTCCTGCTTGAATTTCAGACCCCTAACACGCAAACCTCTAGCTATGTATCTACTGTTGTTCTGAAGCAAAATGCATTCAGAGCATTCTGGACTCTTCAGTACACAAAGATTTATCTGCTCCATGAATTCACCACAGGTTAGTTTCCCCAGGTAGAAAACTATTGTGGAGTAGGGTTTTTTGACCACAAAATCAGCACAGCATCATGAAGGGCTGCTTTGAAGCACCAGGGTGGTTTTCAATGCACAGAATTAACATTGTCAAAAGTGGAAAAAAAAGATTACTAGAATGAACTTGAACCCACGGTGCCTTCTTGAGGGTTATCAGTGTGGTAGGTTTGTTTGCTTGTATTTCAAAACTTCATGGTGGTTCAGAAGATTGAAGTGAATAAATAATTCATAATGCTTTTCCTATTTAACTTGTTTGATTCTGTGCGGACTGGGCATAACTATGCAGGTGGTGAAAAAGTCTCTGAATCAAAAACTGGGAAAACTTAGAAAAGAAAAGAGAATACAATGTTCAGGATAAATCCAGGCAAAGCAGCTTCTTTCCCTGAGCTTCAGACTCTTAGCTTTAAAGTTTGTTTTGATCAGAAATCAAAGTTTCATTTATATTTCCAAATTTAGACTTTGTAAAAATAAGTACTTAAATCCTTGAAGTAGATCAGAATGTTTTAGAGTTTAAGAGCTTTTTCTCTCTCAGTTTACAATGGCAGAAGATATTATTACATTTTAAAAATTCTTTTGCAGTATCAGCAGTTCAAACATTCCAGCACTGACTGTTTGAAAGTGAAATGACCAGAAAAACTAAAGCTGATGTTATGGAAATTTTTTTTCTTTGTCAAAACTGAGGGTCTTGCATGAAGTGAAGGGGAAATTTGAAATAATACAATGCTATATATTGACTTTTCATAATTTAAAATGAATTAGTCAAATTTTCTATCTATTAAAATAAAACTAAGAGCATAAAGTATCTTTAAGAATATATTCCCAGTTATGGGGAACAGCTTAGGAGCTGTGATCCAGAATAAAGCAATCCAGCTCTGCTTTCTCAGGTGGTGTCTACAGACCACCTGCTGCTCTAAGCTTGTGAACAACTTTGGCTGTGGCTTCTGAAATGAATTATTCCTTCTACACTGAGGCAAGCATCTGATATAGAAGGACTGTTTTGTCATTAAAAAATTGTCTGTTTGCAACTTTTTGGACTGGCTTTGTTACCCCATCACAGACTTATTCACATTAAAATCTCAGTTACATAATATAGGGAGTGTTGCTGTGACAGCTGTATGAAATATTCAAAGTAAAAAGCAACACCCTGGGGAGACTTCCCAGGTGAGATGTTTGCAACTTGAAAATAGAGCTGTGTCTACAGAAACAGTCATTCTGGAAACACTTTAGGGTAAACTTGAGTGACTCATGCTCTTGTATTGAACCCTGTGAAGTGTACTGTTCCCAGAGTTTCAAACATAAAATCTAGAATGAGCCAGGAAAGGCAAGTTTAGACTGGTCATCATGACTCAAACTAAATGAGCATAAGTTCATGAATTAAGGTCACTGTTGTAGTTCTCCTAGCAGCCTGGAGCTGCTGGGTCAAGGAGAGACATATGTGTAGGAAGATACACCCCAACCTGAGACAAATGTCTAAACATCACTTGCTTAAGAAGTCTTATCTTAGGACGGAAGGAGCTGCCCTCACAAAGTGCCTTCCTTTCTCCTTCCCACAGAGCAGAATTCTAGATTTGTCTGGATTAGATGTTTTTTCCTGTCAGATGGTTAGTGTTGGTGGGGTGGGTAAACGGCCACAAATAATGCATAGTATATGAAGGGTGATAAACAATTTACTTGTGCATTCCTGCAGTTGTGAATGTGTGAAAGGGAGTGTGTCACCTTTGATGAAGGAACAGCCACTTCAAAAAAATGGAAATGTTATCTTGTCTCTGTATCTCACAGAGCTTCATCTTCAAAGCTGACACTTTAGCCTCTCGCTTCTAGGGCTGATTTGTACAAAGTGCTCCCAACTTCAACTTATCTGACTCATTTCATTGCTTCTCTGCTGGGGAACATGTGGTGAACCAGGACAGCAAAATGACCCACAGTCCATGCTGCATCTCTTTTGGCTTCCCAGAGGAACTGGCTTTAGCATTTCACAAAATTGGCGTAGCAGTTTATTGCATGAAGCAGAAACACTGAGATCAATTTTAGAATATAACGATGAGGTTTAAATGTTCTCAAAACACCATTAAATGCTTGTTTTCTCCTAATATACTAGAAAAAATGTGGACTTGAACACTGATGTTTGTTTATGTGGTGAAACTGATAACAATAATCCATTGAGGAATATGTCCATGGCAAATCCTTTTGTAGGGAGTTTTCACTTTCTTTTCCAATTACACATTTTCACTCTTCTAATACATTAAGAAAAGCTTGGATTCCTTAATAGGTGTCTGCACAGCATGTGGTCTTGACAGAGCTAAGAACAAGAATTGCTATGTTTTTAAAATGGTATGGTTTGTAAATTGTTAGATTAACCCCCATTTTAATATAATTTTTTTACAAGTATTTGTTTGATAGTTCACAATAATGTGTAAATGTTAAATTAAGCCAAGCTATTTGGGTTTGTCCTGGCATAATTTCACAAAGTATAAAAACCATTTTTATAACAGCATGGGGCTAATACACTGAATATCTTTCCATGTAGAGTCAGAAAAAAGGCAAGTTGGGAAAGAAGTCTGTGCAGATTTTTGTAATGGAATAAGCTTAAAAGTAAAATTTCATGCTAAGCAATTTGCACTGTATTTTTCAGCACCATGCTGCAGTTGTAAATGAAACTTTGTTTTCAGGTCTTTTGAGTAATTGATTGTGCTTATCACAACACAATATTGGGGTGTTCTCACATGTACACACAGGTGTAGATAACCATGCACGTGATCGTATGCCATTATGTCACTTCATGTATATTTTATTATCTGCAGTAGGAAGGTTAAATTAAAAAAAAAAAAAACACAACAAACCTTCATCCTGAAGAGAGAATGACATTCACTCATAGACAGTGGTAGAACCTCAGAACTTTGGGAACTTTTGGTCTTCTTACTCTGGGTCAATCTTATTGGCTTTGTCTTCAGAATTACTTTCCTGTGTTGACATTGGATTGAGTACCTTCTGGCAGCAACTTCAGCTGGTGGCATTCCTCAGGCACCTTTTTGCTTCTCAAATGTTAAGTTCTGACTCCCATTTCAAGAGAACCTTACAGGTAAGAGTAATCCACCAGTCCTGTTTTTACGCAATTACGGCCAGTTTTTTTGTGTCCATAAATGTGAGTCCATTTTTCAGCTGAGGAATACACCGGAATCTCACGGATAACTTAATCTTTATGTAGACTCAACTGTACCCCATGATTCTATTCAAACTTCAGAAAATGCACTGTAGCTCCTGTATTATTATTTTATTATAATTTTTCTTGGCATTGCATACGTGCAGCTTCAGTTGAATCACCTGTAGGTGGCGCAGTAATAGAGGGATACAATAGGGGAATATGGTTGAGGGCAAAGACTCTTTGATGCTACTGAAGGGGGTGTAGGGAGGTGTGATGTTGTCCCAAACACAACAGGAAGCTTTCTTTACTTCATCACTGAAAGGGGCACAGCCAGACGATGTCAACTGAGGAATGTTTGTGACTGGCTTTCTCTTGAAGCACAAGAACACATCAGAGGACTGTTGATAGCAGGGAATAGCCAGTCTTGTTGACCTGGGCTTGGTGAAGCCCAGTGGCTAGGAACTGAGGTTAGAGAAATTCAGTATGCGACATCCTAGCTGTGAAGAATTAAATGCAGGAGAAATCAGTATGGTATCAGTGTGGCTGTTGCATCTTAAGGCTAGACAGTTGCCTTTCAGTCCTTTGGCCTGTGTGCATGCAGAAGCAGTAAACTAGGTTATGCAATTACAGTGGTTCTTTCTGATCCTTCCCCTGGTGGACCCCAGACTTGATCATAGCTCTTGCAGCTGTGAGATCATGCATGTTTATCAGCTTCATACTTTGTCAGCTGTGACTTCATTGATGAATTTACTCACCGCACAACTTAGCTTCCATGGTGGTATGGTGTTGTTCAGCTGCCTTCTAAAGCATTAGAGACTGACTGTTAATGGAGATATGACACAAAGCAGATAGACCAGTACTTGGAAGTGACACAGATGATTATGTCAAGCGTTTGACCAGCATCACTTTAGCTGCAAAATTTCCTTGCAAACCTAGCTGGAAGGAGTCTTTGAAGATCTGTGGTCTTCGCAGCATGGGGAATGCTTTGGTCACTGGACATGTCAAATCCACTCTGTATCATTTTTGGACTCTTATCTGGGTTCCTGCTTTTTGTACGCATTCTCAGTTTTGAGGAATATAGACAAAAGAATCTAACATTGCTTTGTGATCGTTACAAGAGATCTGAATGACACTTAATTGCCAGAGAAATACAGGAGACATTAGACGATCTAGAAATCACTTCTCTCCTGAGCTTCTATGAAGTTTGTTAGAAAATTACTTATTTGCCACAGCACGCTGACCACCTGTCAGTGAAGGATAGAGTGATGCACTCTGCATTTTGACTAGAACTTGCTGATTTATCAAAATGTGAAGTTACGTGTTACATCAGCATTTCTTAGTACTAGAGGCAGATCATGAAATGTTCTATTTTCCCATATCCGTGGAACATTTTTGGATTACTGATGTCCTTAGCTCAAGGAACTGTGGTGGAGGCTGTTGGACAAAGCGCTAGAAGAAACGTTGATCCAGCAGACACTATGAAAATGCAATTTGTTCTGAGAAACCTGTTTCCTGTTATCACTAAGAGCCTGATCCAGTCCCAGTTCAAGAAAACATGACTTCTAGACTGAGCATAAGAAACCAGTAGCTGAAAGCATTGGATGCTTTCCTGGACCTGGTGCTTTGCTGGTCTTCCTTCTGTTTCTCCTTACTGGGTCAGTAGCTGAGGATGGATTGACAAGGAAACAACATTTATTGTCTCATTGGCAAATTTTAGTGCCAGCAGCCAGCTCAGGGGCATAGTCTGTGTGAAGAATGTGATTAGAAAGCAATCTAGGGTGGCAGTAGGGGAACATCATGGTTTTTTTCTTTTCCATGATACAGCTCACTGGTTTGCTCATCAGCAAATTGATTAATTGGACATATTTGAGGGTGTTTTCGCAAAAATGTTTGAGCTTTATGATTTCCCTCTATGCACCTTTTTTCCCCCCAAACTGCCATCATCAGTGATTTGGAAGTGTAGAAAATGGTATTATAAGGGAACAGATGTGAACAAAAGGGGTGAAATTGAATGTATTAGTATTCAGCGGTCTGCTTTTGATTACCTCTGACTGGAAAATATTTGGAAGCCACCAGGGTCCCCTCAAGTGTTATGATTTCGTAAATCCAGCCCTTGTGTGTTGGGATTCAGGCTCCCTTATTGAAATTGAATTGATATTTTGTAAACTTCATTTGTGAATAATGTGATCTGACAGGGACAAATGTGAGGGAGAATTGTTTTCAAACCTTCTCCAAATGAAACTTATTATTGGGTAAATACAGATTTCTTTGTCTCTTTTCCTCTCTTTCTATCCTGAGCGTCTTCATGGCCTGAATATGTATCAACTTTTCCAAGGTAATTGAATTGATTCAATCATGTGTGGGCAACAGAAATGGGCAATAGAATATATTCCTGATGGGGAAAAATTGAAAAGTAGAGGGATTTCTGCTCAGGTGCAGGGCTGGGAGGGTCACAGTGCTATCAGAGGAGAGAGACACGCAGAAGCTTCTTTCTGATTATCTCAGCTTTGGCCATTCTCTCCCTCAATAATCACCCTCCGATATAACGCCGGCTTTCCAATTTTGCTGGCCAGCACCAGGCCTCAGATGTGTTACATATTAATTTCCCTTTGCAGAAAATTTGCCAAGCTTTAGCTCAAATTCAGTTAGTCGGATTGATGAAAGTGGCAAAAGGATACGACATTTACTGATTCTCCCTTTTCACCTTTGATTAGCTCAACCTGTGAATTATTCTTGCCCTGTCAGTGTGCCATTAAACGAGCTGGGGCCAAGGTTGCAAGTTCATACTTTCTGATGTAACCAAGAGAAAATACGTTGAGCCATGATTTGTCTGACAGAGACCTAGGATCATTTCAATGCTGTGTTGCCATTATTTTAACAGGTCAGCCCTTGGTGAAATCAAGAAACAAAAATAAAAGGTCCATCCTCCTCTTCATAATCTTCATTTCTAACCTATATCTCTGTCACCTGCTCATTCCCAGTGGTTCTTGAGTGGAAAAACTCATTGTGTTTGCTTCAAATAAGCTGGAAATTTTGTCCTTCCATCTCCTGGTTGACATTTTCAAATTAAGGATTGCTCGTCTGTAGTGTTCATATCCCATATGGATTGCTGCCACAGCCTAGAATCTGCATAGTGGATTTTTTTTTCCCCCCTTTTTTGTTTTCTCTCTTCCAACATGTTGCAAGTTTGATCTCTTCTGGAAACTCCAGACTGTGGTGCTGCCCAGTGCTGAGGCATTTCACCCTGCCAGTGAAGCGTAAGGGAGAGAACTCACTCTCTTACTCCACTGCTTTGACAAATAATGCCTATGTTTTAATAGCTTTTTTCATTTGATGAGAGTCTTAATTTGTTAATTGTAAAGTGTTGTGGGTTTTGTTGTTGTTGTTGTTTGGTTTGTTTTGTTTTCTAATGGCTCAATGGAAACTTTGATGTTGTCATTACAGCTTGTTTGGAAGACTGTCAGTTTTGATTGTCAAGTTAGGCAATACGTGTTTAAAAGACATTTTCCATAATGATGTTGAGCATGTATAGTGCCATTTCAAAATGCCAGATGTGCTTCAGTCTGTGTAGCAATGGGGCTGTGGCCCTGGGGAAAGGGAAAAGTTATAGGTTGAAGTGGAAGAAGCCAACGAATGAAAAACATTTGTTCATGTTTCCTGCAAAAAGTGCTCTGCAAATAATTTTCTCTCTAGCCCATGCAGTAAGGATACATGGTCAATGAGCTGGCAAACCCATCCAGTTCTATCTTGCAATGTCGTCATGCTGTCAGGAACTCATGGAAAGTACCTCAATCCAGTCATCATGGGTTTTGGATGCTCTCAGGATCTGAAAAAGTGGTGAGAACCAGTGACAGTGTCTGCTGTCGTTAGCTGGACTTTCCATGATAATTCTGGGAAAACCATAGCAAACCAGGAGAGATGTGTGTTTGGTCCCTCCTGTGTATGATACAGCAACATTTTTACCAGAAATACTTTTTAAGAGGTTTATAATCAAATTATTTCCACTTCCTTTTTTCCCAAATAAGTTATATTTCTGGAAATACTCAAAGGCACAATTTAGAGCATATCTAACAAGAATTTTCTTATCCTTTCTTCAGTGCATAGCTGCCATTTGCAAATTATTCACTTCAAGACATCCAGCATAAACCTGCAAATCTAGATTTAAAGTATCTCCCTTTCTAGGAAAACTGGGTTTATATTGAGAACTGCAGTCTTGTCTGCCTCAGTGTTTCCTCTGTAATATATATCAGTTTTTAGCTGTTGAGTAGAAACAATTGTTGAAAGTAGAGAGCAGTGAGGAGAGGAATTGGTGTGCTGAACTCTCTGGGAAGGGCTTCCAGCTGACATGCAGCAAATATTTCTCATGGCTCTTCCATCGCTCAGTGAACACAATTGGGTTTCTGTAATTTTCCACAGGCAAACCAGGTTTCCCTAGGTCAACGGCCCGGATGTACAGAATCATCAAGACAAAGCACAAAAAAATCTCGCAATAACCTGTATGACTGAACGCGTAATGTAGACACACTCTTAAAAGCCATTCCTTGTAGAAAGTCACCTTTGGAAAGTAGTAAAATCACTGACCATTAATAATGAGGCCTACATTGCAAATTAGATTATTTTAAATCCATCAAACAACTTTCCAAATCAAAAGGGAAAAAAAAAAAAAGATATATAGTCATGGTAGTGTTTTCTATCCTTATATAAGTTATTAATTTGTATACTTAAAAAAAATGAGTTCGCTCATAGGAACATTTTATATTCTCTCAGCCTTAAAAGTGCTCTAGCTATGGCCTGCTAACTCTTATGGCCATGAAGAATGCATGTCTTGGTTATAAATGGTATCCACTTTAGCTTCATAGCTTAGAGCTGAATAAACACAGAATCACTGAATTGTACTCAATGGCTCTATTTATACTGTATTTTGTTAGCATTTGACATAAATCAAGTGTGATTTGATTGACTATATCCAAAGTAGAACTGGAATAAAATAATGAGGGTGTTTGTTAGCTGAGCTGCCAGTCTTAGTAGTAATGACATTTAACGTAATAGGTAGCAGGTAGGTTAAAATGTGCTTTTTATTTGTTGTACATACATTTTATAAAAGAAAGATGTAGTAAGGCCCAGCGTGCAATTTTTCACACTGCACCTCCAGATAGCCAGCTAATTAAAAACAAGGCAAAAAACTGATCATGAATGAATGCATTGGCCATTGTTTAGTGTTATACAGAACTGTACAAAAAAGATCATTAAATTCCATTCATCACCTTGGCTCTAAATTGATGCAAAAGACTTGTACTTCTGTGCATAAGGTAGAGGCTAAGTAGGAAGGGTATTAAATCAGTTTGAGAGTCTTCGGGAAGAAAACATTTAGCAAGAGAAATAATAAAGAGCAGAATATGATACACTGCTGTGAGGAGTGTTGGCTCGTTTGTTTTGAATGCAATTCTGAAAGGGCAAGATGGAGGCAAACTAAATGTTAAATATTAAAAAATATTAAAATCCAGAGGGTTTGGAATTTTCAGTGGGAGTACTTGGTATCACTGCAATAACCAAATGCACATTTTTGTGTTTAAAAGACTCTTTTAAAGAAGTCTAGTATTATAAATTTTAGAACTAATGACTTACAAAATTGAAACCACTATTTTAATGTGTACTTTAGAACTTTTTGTTTTAGATCTTGAGTGGCTACTATTTTTTTTTTTTTAAAAAATGTATTAAACCTCTTTTGAAAGCTTCTCCAAGTATTGGATGGAACAGCTGAACAGTCTGTGAGCAAGTACACTTGGATACTAATTAACTGATTTGCGTAAAGCTATTTTCTACAGGCATTGAGAGGATACAATCATTATGGTCATAAAAATTGACTTCTGTTTGTTACATGAACTTCTACCGGAGTCATAAAAATTATTCTCGGCTCTCATGTGTGCATGTAGCTACAAACTGCTATTAGTACTGCCACTTGCATTTTGTCATAAAATACTAATTGCTTATTGACCAGGTCACAGAATTTGGGCAAAAAGTATGTGTAATACAAATAATGAAGTCTGGAAACCATCTCGCCTCATCTAACACCACAGAGTGTGTGGTTCAAACCCTGAAAATAGGTTCTCAGGCCCAGACTCATATCCCATAGCAGGGTGTGGGTCACAGAGGGGACTGTGTGCACAGTTGTGTACTTGAGCTTCTGTTTGTAGCATCAGGTAGACAAGATTTCCCCGAGTCTCAATACAGTCCTATGGAAGACAGAACAGACCTAGCAAGGGATTTGCAGTCAAACAGCCAAGCAAGCTGGATCCATGTTCCTCCTGCTGAACTTCATCTTGTATTATTAAATATTGCCTAAATATTGCCTATGTCCTTGACTAAGGCATCCCTGACAAGGTGCTGGAAAGAGCAGGAAATTTCAAGGGAATCAGCAGGTATTGGGAGCTGGACTGCCAGTGAACTGATGCACAGGCTTTGAGTTTCTGGTCTATTTTGATACCTGGCAAGATCAACTTGTCCACAAAAGGAGAAAGTGCTTCTCCAGTGATACAACCGAAGATGAACGGCAAGATGACGAAGAGGAGGGGGGACAAGAGAAAGCACAGTGAAAGTTTCAAAATGCCAGCTCTGCACCACGGTCATCTGTGCTGCCATGTATCTATGTGTGCTTTATTCACCGATGTGCTGGCAGTGGAGCCGGCAGATGTATCTGCAGGTGAGGTTCGTCATAGCAGGGGTGCAAGTGGGTCTCCCTGCTAAAGAGTCCTCATGCAGCCAGGAGGGCTGGGGAGAAAGATGCAGTCAGAAATTCCTGCTCAAAGGAACTGAAAACAATGTTAGTTTTGCTGGTTTGAGAAACGCGGTAGAGATTAACCTTGTCCCAAAGTCGGTGTAACATCTCACACCCAGGTTGGTCCATGTTGGAGACACTGAGTGCCTGAGCTTCCCTGGTTCATCATGACGAACACCAGCCTCTGTGCTGGGGCAATCAGTGTTCGGAGGGCAGGGAAAAGGCCAGGGCCCTGTTCTATTCCTGGCCATCCTTTGGTTCCTGGTGCTGCAAGAGATCCTACAGTAAGTGAGAGCACACAAAACAGCTGGCCACAGCCCTGGTGCTCTGCACTAGAAGACATTTTAATGAAGACATCAGACATTTGGTGTAACGTATTCCATTTCAGTAAGTAAATAAGTGAGTTCTAAGATGATTTAATGAGGATAGCCTGAACAATATCCAAAGGTGACTCTGACTCCATCAGAGACAGAGATTCCCCCAGTTGAAATGAGGTGATGGAAGGAGAGCAGCTTTGGCCTCTTCTGTTGCTCCTAAAGCTGCTTTGCAGTGTCTACTGCTTCTTATTACAGCTTGGGGGCAGGTGATCTGATTTCTGGCTGTCTAACAAACCATTTTTATCATACCCAGCAATGGACTGAGCAACAGTACCTGAACACTGAAAACAAGAAAAAAACAGAGAAACCTGTTGCCATGCTGTTCAATTCAGTGCTTGTGTAACTCTGCTGTGAGAAGTTTATTAAAGCCATTTGAAGGATTTGAAAACAGAAGTATCTAACAGAAAACAAAGAGCTCTGGATTGAATCCCTTCAGAAACATATTTTTAATTCATCTTCTGGTAACAATCTCATTTATCATATACAGGCATTGTAACAGTTGCTCCACAGTCTCTAAGAGGTTAAAAATAAATGTTCAAAGAGAGATTTACTTGCCAATCAAGATCAAAGCATCAAGGGAGATATGTAGTGTTGAAGGTTTTTTGAGTAGTAATGTGATAGATTCTGAAGTTTATAACTTAAACTCATACTTTGGGATTCTCCACTTTGCTACTAACTCAAGAGAATGTTTCAGAGCTGGCTACAGTGCTGACAGTAGCATATCACCTGCACAATGCTCCTAAAAAGCCATGATTTCAAAATGTATTCTAAAGTTAAAATCTATTTCAAGACTTGGTTAATGTAAACTAATTTCTATGGGATGAATGTCTTTCTTTGGGCTGAATATTTTCCTTGTTTCCTTGAAGTTAAAGCACTTGCATCAGGATGTGATGAGCACCAGAGAAATCTAACGCACGAAAACAATGGAAGAGACCATCAAAGACAACTTTATGTGCTGTATTTCTATCTAAACATGAGCAAGCCCAGAAGAGTGACCAATTCCCTTAGTGAATACCGTGAAGCAGTGGAAGTTAATGCCTCTTGCACGCAATGTTTTGAAAGATGAGCTGAATGGTCTGCACTCCACATCTTGCCCAAGGTGCAGGAGGTGGGGAGGTGCAATTCCAGGTCACTCTTCATGGTGTCACAGTTAGTAACAGACAGCTGCAGGTTTTTCCAAGATATTGCATCAAAAGGGATCCTGAGAGGTTGGTTTTGCTTCCAGAAAAAAAAGAAAGAAATTCCTTCCTGAGTTTGAATGAAAAGGCCTCATGCTAATAGCTCAGGGTTCAAGCGAGCTCTTAGTCTCAGGAGGATTAACTGCATGGTCCTTACAATTTTACCGCAATGTTTCACTGTCCTGTTTGTTTCTCTAAGGTCTAAGTTTTCATGTCAGAATTCTGATTTGGAGGTGATTATGTAATTTTTTTTCCTGACAAATTTTCAGCTGCATTTAGAAAGCAGGTCCCTGTGCTCCTAAAATCCATCCTCTGTTAAGATGTTTCAAGTCAGATATCCATATATTTTAAGCTTTTTGTCTTCAGGCGGGCACCTGAGGTGTTTTTGAAATTCAGTGTACCATAGATTGAGCAAGATTTTAATGCATCAGTAGCTGCTGTTTAAAAAATTGATTTGTTTTCATTTAAGACAGAATTTACAAAGCCTTGCGGTGTGATGTGTGTTTAAACCACACATATTTTGTTGAGAATTGGGTATCTTGTTCTTTGAGGTATTTTTGAAAAGCTCAGCTTAAATTTTGTTTAGAATTATTTGATGTTTCCTTCAAGAAAATCTATCCATCACACTTTTACAGGGTAAAATGCTTCTCTCAGAGCTGTTTGGTATAATTCATCATCAATGTTAAGTTCTGCCTATCAGCATGCAACGTAGAAATCTTTCTCTTTGCTTTATTTCCCCTGTTCTCTATTTCTTTTTTTGCAATGCCTTTACCTCAGTGGCTATTACTATGGTGTTCAAGTCAATAGAGTGTCCAGTGTCCTGTATAATATAGTCCTAATTTTATTCACCCACAGGCTCTGATTTTGGTCTGGACACTTCCACCACAAGACCACACTTAATAATTAAAATCTTCATATTTTTTGCACAAGCTCCCTATTTTCTTTTCTGATGCATTCAGGGACTGTGAATTGTTCCCTGAAGCCAAATCTATACTTTTTATTGTTATGTGAATATTCTGCTTATACTAGATAGTACACTTTTACTTCCTGTTCAATAAATATCCATGACATTCAGCTCAGCAATGGGTATTAGTCTGTCAGAACACTAATTTATGACGAGAATAGTGTAATATCAATAGGTTTATGGATCAGAAATGTGTAAATATGAAGTTCAAGCTGTGGCTCTTCTGTGAGTTAAATTCTAAGTAAACATTCCCTCCCAAAATTTAGTAAGTGCTGCTTTATCTCATTTCAAAGCTGATTTGAAATGTGAGGTGATTTATGAACTTAGAAGGCTCTTCTCTGGAATTTTTCTTTATGCATTTCATGACAATATATAAGCCATCAGGTTGTTGAAGATGAGAATACATTTCAGTTACTTCATTGGGATATAGCTCAATATTAACTTTCTGGTCTGCTGTCTTACTGAACAATGCCTGTTCCACTGACAGTTCATTTAGATATTGTCATGGTGTTGGAAGCTTTAAAGGGGTTAATGAGGTATTTATTCCATTATTGTTATTGGAAATTACAGTGTCTAGAACACTTACACAAGAAGATTAAAGATAGATGCTTTAGACCACTTTCTATAGTCTGATAGGCCATTATTTTCTGGTTCATAACACAAAATAGTACTTTTCATCAAGGAGCTCATATTCTCTAGATGATTCAAAAATTCACAGACCAAAACCAATGTGAAGTATTAAGTTCCTAATACTTTTTTAACCCCAAACAAGTTATAATGCAGATGTTTTAATCAAACAAGGCAAAATTGTCACACATTTCTCTCTGTGACAATGAAAAGGGTGCCTTGAGAAACTGGAGTAGACCTCACCTGGCCTGGCTTCTACTCACAGCTTAGCAGATATGGCAAACTCTGCTGCTTCTGACAGTTTGAGTTATTTTGCACAGGATTTAAAACTTTCTTGCTTCCCTGTTTTTCAATGGGAAGACATTGAGAGTAGTTTTGCTGTTTTAAAGTGATTCCTTGGGGTGATGAGCAACTGTTTCACACTGGAAAGAAAGTAGATGTTGTCCATTTCTTGTGTGGTGTGTTCATGATATTTGGGTTCCTGTCCATGTGTGCCTTATTATTAGCAGAAAGTGCCAGCTGCACTTTTTCAGTCCTGAGTGCCAGGAAACCACCTCATAGCCCTTCACCCTTGTCTGGTTGCGCAACATGGTGGTGGAGCAATCAGAGATCTGTAAGGACTTTCTTGATGGTTGAGAGTGCAGCCAATCTTTGCAGTATCTTTCATGCTCTCCTGGTGTATTTTGTAAAATAAATGCTGCAACCAGTTGTTTCAACAGAAAACTGAACAGAAAACAGAAACTCCTGATAACTAGATCCTGAACACCTGTCTAATGGCAGCTGAAGAGAGGGACACTTGGAGAGAAGCACATCTCCATCCTTGCAGATAATCAAAAGCCATATGGGCATGATCCTGGGAAACTTGCTCGAGGTGATCCTTCTTGAGCTGTTTGATCCTACTTGGGCACAGGGATTAGACAGGATCATCTCCAGAGGTCCCTTTCAACCTCAACCTTTCTGTGATTCCATGAAGTGCCCTTGAAGGCTCACATGTTCCTTTGTACCTCTGGGTGCAGAGGATGGGCTGGAGGCACAGCAGGGGATGTGCACCCGAAATCTCAGGGCTTTCCCTGCAACTCCCTTCTCAGGTCAGCACCTGTGTATGCAGCAGATATCTGCCCAGCCCTGTTGAGAAATATGTGGCACATCTCCTGACAGTAGGATTTATTTCCCACACTGTTTGTTGTGAAGCAGTGTTTAATCCCCTACTCTGTCTTTGTCTGGGTACATTTAAGGGCTGCATAGTCCTTAGTGGATATTATCCATCCTGTACTAATGCAGGTGCAGCACCTCAGTGTCACCTAGGATGTCTCTAAATGAGCCCTTGGGTGGGTCTAGGATACCTGACACTGCTTGGTGTCTTCCCCTCTGGAGCATCCTTCTCTCTTTGACTTAGCATTTTCACCTTAGATACTCACATGCAACATCAGAGATTAGCAAATGGACTTTGTTTTGGAAGAGAGATTTGGTCAAAGTTTAGTTTACATGCCAAGCATTACAATAATCCTTGAGAAAGACAGCATAATAACAGGCTGCAAAACAATATGGTCTAGAGCCAAGATGTATTGGGAGATATTCACGTAGTAGAAAACAACTTAACTGTAACAGAAATGAGTTTTATTTTCACACAGTGGTACAGTGCATAATCTGATGCATTCTCAGAAATTGGAAAAAGAAAACTTCAACTGAGAAAGTTTGTGCTTAAAAACAGGAAAATCCCAAACCATTTCTAGATTTTTTTTTCCATTTATGAAGTAGAGATAGGCTATAAATCAGAAAAAAAAAATAGTATTTATAGATGATACACAGCTAGCAATACCAGTTTCTACTGGGCAGTACATCTGTGTGACTATTTCATCTTCCATGGTAACTTAAACACAAGAAAAAAGCCTTTACAGTTCAGGGCACTGCTGCCTGGCCAGAGATTGAGTGGGTTTGTAATAATTCATAGACCTTTCACTTTCATTTTTCTAGTGCCGAGGACTTACACTCTGCTATTAAAATGGCTATGTGGATTGCCCGGTAGAGTGTATATATTCTACCTGCTCAAACAGATAAATAGAGTATTGTGGAGAGTGAGATGTTCTTAATAGCAGATATTCTAAAGAATCCAGATGGCTTGGAAGAGAGTAGCATCGTGTTTCTTCTCATTCATTGGTTGTTTTTCAGGTGCAACTACTCCTACATTTCTACAGTCCTAAAATTACATTTGACCCTTTGAAGGCAATTGTGAGGCTGATGTGGCCTCCAGTAAAAATTACTTTGACACCCCTGCCTTAAATATTGCAGGGTAGTGAGCACTATTTATCTTCCTTGGGCACTAGCCACGTGTGTTTTTTTCATTTGTGCTAATTAAGAGCAAGACAGCTTTGTAGCAGATCATGAATGTGAAATCCTTAAGTGGTTGCAAGGTTG
Source organism: Nesoenas mayeri (assembly GCF_963082525.1). Taxonomy (NCBI): domain Eukaryota; kingdom Metazoa; phylum Chordata; class Aves; order Columbiformes; family Columbidae; genus Nesoenas; species Nesoenas mayeri. The sequence goes on along the minus strand of NC_137540.1, from coordinate 70,122,666 downwards.
AATAAAGTGTTTGGTGTCGGCTGCAAGATCTGTGCATAAAAGGCTCAAAATGTCCCGGGTGGACATGCTGGAGCAGCAAGAGGGCACAGTTTGTGGACAGTTCAGGTGAGGTTAGGATCTACTCAGTTATTCATTTGCATAGGTTTTAAGAGTCTTGGCTGTGATGACAGTATCAGGAGTACAAACCATCCTCAAGTGGAGAGCTTGGTAGAGCCTGTGGGAATTTCTGGTGCTCCTTCCTTTCCAGAGTCAGAACTCTACCTAGTGTTTTTCCGTTTCATTTTGAGAATTTATTGATTTCCCTGCTTGGCTGGCAGGAGCCTAGAAGAGAAAATGAGTGTTTCAGCTGGGAATTTCATTCTTAATGGTAGACAATGCTTGTCTGAGACTTTCAGCTATAATAGAAAATGTTTCCATTAAAGATAACTGGAAGAACCCAGTCTGGAGACGTTCCTGGGAGGAGGTGATGTGTGTCTATTGGTTTCCTTGCTATATAACAGCTTTGACTGGTTTGCATGTATGTAATTGCAGCAAATTGTAGACCCAGCACAAAGGTCTCAGAAGTAAAGAGAATATTGGAGACTCAGCAACAAGTAAGAATAATAAGGATCAGATCATGCCAAACCAAAACATTTTGGTTGAGCTTTCAGACTGTTAAGATTTCCAGAAAAAATATCATAGCTCTCTTTCCCCAGTTTAAACCACTATATTCAAGGTTAAAGAAAAAGCTGAAAGGTAGTAGGCTGCCTCTAAACTGTTTCATTCCTCAACTGAAACACAGAATCGGCTAAAAAAAAAATAATGATCAAAAATACATTCCTTAGCCTTTGTCTCTTCAGACTCCAGTTTCTCCATCAGTGGCACAGCTTTGTATTCTCAGTGCTCCGTAAGGGGTTATGAGGTGTTGGCCTTGAACCTTCATAAAAAATCCCAACTGCAAAGCTTTGTGCAGACTGAGGGGTGTAATTCACTGATGTCGACAATATAAGCTGAGATTTGTTCATGCCAAGAGCCATGTATGTTCCCAATAACAATGTCATGTTCTTATTGTCATTGTCATAAGCCTTCAGACGAGTCTGTAAAATATCTATTCATTCATTTTTTTATTTTCCTCTTTTTTTTAAAAAAAATAAACCCTAAATCTTGCCCTTGCATTTTACAGACTGATAAGTGTCCTGACATTGCAGAACCTGGGGTAGATCATATCAACTTTCATTCTTTCCCTTGCAGGTGTAGCCTTGCAATACGTGACATGCCATTCATAATATGAGCAAGAGTGTACAATACGGAATACCAGGCTTTTGTTACTGGGTGGAAAATGGAGCTCAATTTTTACATTGATTTTGGGAGAGGGAGGGAAGAGAAGAAATGGGTATTTATTAATTTCTGCTGGTAGTAAAACCCTTCACTTTCAAATTTATAAAAGTGTCCGTCTTTGGAGCTCAGTCTCAGTGTCTGTCTCAAGCCAGTGAAGTTACTCTGGTTCCCATGAGAAGTGCTTCAGCCCTCTGAATGCTTCAGTGCAAATTATAAATTCAGACATAAAGAATGTAGAATAAGTTTTGGTCTGCGGGTTGGCAGCTTAATTTATAAGGCACATTTCTCTATTCATGTTGTCTCATGTTCGTAAGAAACAACTCCAATGAAGTCAACAGAGTTAAGCTAAGTTAAAAATATTGTGAAAGAAAGATTGGGCTTGATTCAGCTATATTAAGCTCCTACAGATGAAACTATCCCATCCTGTGTCTTTGCAGTTACTATGATGCATACAGGCGCCGCTAATATTTTAACAAACATTCTAAGAGTAATTATTAAATTTTACATGTTAAACCATCATAAATCGAGAGTTACACCATTGAAGTCAATGGTGCTAAACAAGTCTCAGGATGCTGTAAAGGAAGGAAGGCGGCTCATGAGCAGTTCAGCTTAACAGGAAAATGGATGGTGCTGATTCAAAAACTATTTCACTTACATTTGGAATCGGTTTTATCTATGTGCCGTGTAGGTCTTCAGTTAGACTACATTGCTCTAGTTTTACTGATGTCCCTTGGAGGGAGGACAAACTATGCAGTTTGGCTGTATTTTTGTTTTTTCTGACTGCATACATGACTTACAATTTAAAAATATTTTGGTCTGATTTGTATGCTGGTTTAATCTTGTCTCTGGTTTATCTAATCATTTTTGAATGCTTAGCCACTTTGCATACATAATTGCTACATTTGCAGTTGCAAATCAAATTTTGCCAATCAGGATTACTAGGAGAAATCCTTTTGGCCACAGTAGTTCTGCATACAAACCTGTGTTGGAACGGTCAGTGCTGAAAGCCTATGCTGGGGAATGCTGCAGTCTGGGAGAGCTGGAAAACTGTTTTGTTTCCATAACATGCAAAAGAATATGCCACAACAATATTAGTCATTAAGAAGACAATAGAAATAATTGTTTTGCTAGGACATAGTGCTACACACCTCGTGTAGAAAAATTACCCCTGACTTCAGTAAGAAAAGAATTATTCTTCTAGATTGAATAGTACTATTGCTACACTAACCTGTATTTTTCAGACAATACAATTTGATAAATATTATTTTTTTAAATTTTAGATATTTAAATGGAACCTTTTGTAAGACAGTTGTGTACATGAACTAGTTGGGTTTTACCAGTGATAACTTTTAATTAATTTGTTCATTTTAAACAATATTTTTATTAACTAAGAAATATATGAAGAGGAAAAAGAGGTCTTTGCAAGAACCATATGCAGAAACGCCTTCTGAAAGGCAAGAGCAAGCTCAGGCTGAATTTTGTGCTCCCTGTGAAATGATTCGCAGTTTTTGTAAAATCTTCACAATTTACCCTCTGGGGCACTGACTTGTGTGAGTGCTGGGTCATGGCCAGTTTTCCATGGCTGGTGAATCAGGGGTCTCAGGAATTCAGTGTTGAGCATTTTTCTTTGAAAGGACCAGCTCAAGCGCAGCCATGAGCGGTTACTGTTCTGCTCATTGTGTTGTATCACGACTGTTCAATTGTGAATCTGGAAAGAAATTTAGTAATTTCAGTACAATTCCTTGGGCTGTTGTTTACGTCATAGATTCCACCCCAAACAACCTCTGTGTCTATCACAGAAGGAACAAAACTACAAAGTCCCCTCTCATTTCCTTAGAGTTATTCCCCAGGCCATGGCTGAAGCACATTATTGTGATGACGGGAATTTCATGGCTGATGATAACTGAATTATTAAAAGCTCACCCTAAGCATTGGGTATCAGTATACCTGAAGTAGTCTTGTTTGTTTAAAAAACTGATTAAACCCAGATTTTGGCAGACTATGTATTGTAAAAGAAAAAAAAAACTGAAAGAAAATGTATTTTGATTGCTTGTAACACAAAAAAAAGTGATGATAATTTCTTTCACTCCTAATAGGACATAAGCAAACATAAACTATAAGATCAGTAGCAAAATTACTCTGCTTTTAGTTACTAGCATACTTCACTCAAAGCTGAGATTACAAGGCAAGCACTCTTGACCTATTTTCTGTGGTTTGCTGGCTTTTGAAGAATGAAAGACAGGAGCCAGAGTGGCTGCACCAAAAAGCTCATGGAAAGTAATGAGTGATCTCAATCTGCTATGTGCAATGGAGAATCAGCTGTGAACAACTTTAAGACACCCTGGTCTCCAAGCTATGCATGATTTATGGGGGTATCTAACCCTAAGAGCAATGTGAGCAGCCCACTGCAGTGATTAAATCCTATTTGAATGTTTTGTTAGGATAGTTCATGACAGGACAAAGGGCTCCTTATTCCCTTGGGACAACATCTCACACACAGCCTTCCTCCCCTGGCTTTCTCTGTACTAATCATCCCTAAAAACTAAATAACAGAGGTTTCTGAAAAAGCCTGAAGGAGGAGTCCTAAGGCAAATGGTTAATGCTTGGTCTCACAGATACAGAGCTAATTAACTGAATCTTTAAAACATCATGATGGGGATTTTCTGCATGCAGGTATTATCAATTATCCCTTGAATTCAAGAGCTGCAATTCCCGGTAATTAACACCACGTATTCATTGCACAGGACAGGACTGTACAAGGGGAAATAGCTGCTGCAAATGTGAAATTCTCAAGTTAAATCGTACCTTTGAATAAAAGGGATCCATAGTTGAGGATCAAGACAAAGAAGTGAAACAAGCTCTGTGTGTGATACACAGAGATAGCAAGTGATAAGGATTTGGGAAATAAAACAGCTAGATGCATTACACTTCCAGGCTGGCTTCTGCACACTTCTGCACACGTTTGCACATGCAGTGCCATCATACACATTTTCTATCTCAGAGGTAGCAGGGACACAGGCAGCTCCCAGTGTTATGAGCTACCAGCTTCACAGGTGATGGGAGAACGTCATGCTCATATCATCCTAAGTTTTAGTTCAATTTAGAGAGGGTGAGTGCAGGTACCACCGAAGGCTGTGTGAGCTGGAGGTGACAGACTGGTGGGGTCAGTGTGCTAACAGCTAACACATATCCTAGGCCACGGGGCACTGGAAAGCTGAACTCATTTTAGGACTCACTTTTCAGACTTTTGGACTTTAAGTGAGATATTTGAATGTGTGGCTAAGGCACATTAATGCTGGCTTGATGCCAGCCTGGTTACTGAATTAACACTGAGATGCGCAAAATAGGTATGTTGGTGACTAAGGATTTAGATGGTTATAAGCAACTGACTGTAAAGATTAGGCTCTGGGCTCAAACGTGAAAACAAGTTATTCAGCATGGGATCTATTGATGTTCCAAAAGAGTAACAAGCTCTCTCTTCACATCTCTTCTTCAGCTGCTAGATGCTACTGAAAGTGAGATCTCAGGCACAGCTAATGGGCTTCCCGAAGTTCACGACCGAAGGGAGTGTTCCTGTGCGCCGCCTGTAAAACAGGGGTAAGAAACAAATTAGTACTTTTTTTTTTAATCTGTCATGAGGCAAAATTCATAAAGAAGAATTGTTTTAAAAGCACAAGATGTGCAAAATCTACACACCCAGCAGTAAAGTTGCACTGAAGTTTTAATGAGAAAATTCAGGTCTTGCTTATGTGGATGAGTCCCAGGACAGATTAATCCTGGTCCAGTTGAATCTGCAATCTCCAGTTTACCCCTTTTCCTCTGTGTGAAGGCACTGGGTCTCATACAAACAGGATGAGATTTTTAGCTCATCTCTGTAGATTTCCGAAGCTGTGTGTTATAATTTTTTTGTGATGTAACTGTAGATATGGTTTGGTTTGGGGAAAATTCTTATTGGCAGCTGTAGGGGTGGGGTTTTTGA
>NC_137540.1:70064870-70114870 GCF_963082525.1 Nesoenas mayeri | reverse complement strand
CACCCTGATCCCCTGGGAAAAGGCAGAGACCCCCAAAGAGGAAAATCTGTGAGCCACGGCTCCTTCAGTGCAAAAATGTAGCTCTTCCTAAGAAGTGATGGGGCTGAACGTTCCCTTGCTGCTGCCAGAAAGAGGAGGATAGTAAATCCAACCAGAGACAGCTCCTCAAAGCAGCTCACTGCTGCTGGCCCAGCAACGTTGACCAAACTTTCCTCTGTTCTGGCTGGAATCAGTCATCGACTGGCCCTAATCTGCTTGTTAGGGTAGAGGGATCCTCTTGCCCTCTGCAACAGAATGTCAATTCACCTCCTTGGGTCACCCAGCCCTGTTACCAGCGCTCTGTGAGGGAAGATGCTCTGGGTGTCCTCTCTCCCCATGCAAGCACAACAGGCAGCAAGATTTATCCTCTGGGCCTCACATCCAGCCCTCTCTAATGTAATTACCAGCTGCTGGGCTCTGTACAGCAGTCTTCTATAAACTAAAGACCAGAAATCACATTACAAGCCTCCTCCAAGCCACTTGGATCATGTCCTTTTTTGCTGTGCGTTGTGCATAGTCATTGGTGCAAGATGGTTGCAAAATGCTGCTGAATTCAGGGTGGCATGACTTCATTCAGCTTTGCATGGCTCAGAATGATACAAACTCACAAGGAAATCTGGTCCTGAGCTTTAATGGCATCTCAGACATTTTGGGGCTTGGCTGTTGGGGCTTCATGGACCTATGAGTTTGGGGTCTAATTTTCCACTGTCACAGAATGACTGGAAATAGTGAATAGCTCAACCAAAACCCTGGATTTGCAAAAAATAATTTGATTCAAATTAAAATATTACCTTTGCTACTTAGTTCTGTGTCTGCATAGGTCCCCCTGCCTCCAGCCAGCCTCGGTGTTCAACCTATAAACTATATGGTCATCTTTAAAGGTTTTTGCTGTGTGAGCGCAGCCACATGTCCCCCTGCCTGTGCACACACCCTGTGGGTCACCGTGCTGCAGCAGTCCCCTTCTCTTGCTGCATATTTTTCCTGGGCACGGTTTTGCTCATGCTGTATTTATATTTATCATCGGATGGGGTGATTGGTGTGTATTGCATTGCACTGTGCAGGGAGAAGCTGCAGACAGGCACAACTTGGAGGAAATTGTGATGAAAGGTCTGATTCTGTAAGAAACCCTTTTACAGGGAACCTCGGTCCAGCAGTGAAGTCTGGCTGAAATCTGGGTAACGGTGTAAATGTGTAAACCCACTTAGAGCATCTGTGTTTGCATGTTTGTGATGCCACAAGTGTGGCATCCTCTGAGATGGAAAACATGGCCATAGTGGGCCAAATACTAGTGCAAAACCGAGCCCTTGCAGTCGGACTAGGGAGGTGAGCGGCACCCTCTGAGCTTTGGCTTTTCTTTGAAACAAAAGAAAAACCCTCCCAGGTCTGTTTTTTACTTAAGAACTAAGGAAGGTCAAGCATGCAATTTCTAAAAATTAACAACAGAGGCAATCTAAGCATTAATCTAATTGGAGAAAATTTCTATTACACTTGGAGGTGAAATCTTGACTCCCTGGACGTTGAGGACAAAGACCCATGGCTGTAAGCTGGGTCAAAAATTTCACCCTGAAACTAGAAATTCTTGTTGCCTCATCTTCTTGCATCAAACATTGTCAAGTAGCATGTTTCTTTCTGTTCCAGTGCACAGCCCTAATTCTACTCTGCAGCATTTCAGGGCTTTAACATTGTAAAATGTAGGTTCAGACACAATTTTTTTCCATAGGAATGTGTTAAACAGGCCGTGAAAAGCCAGCATGATCAAAAGATGTTCTACAAAGTATTGATATTTCACTGCTTCTTACCTTGAGCTTCTCCAGTAATTCACCATATCAGAAATACAATATTTGTAAGTTCTTTTTCATAAAGGTCTTTATGGGTTTGGAAATTTAAACACCGCGAAGCTGAAGTTGAATTGGAAACCAAAAGTCTCTAAGCTTGTACATCTTAGAAAAAAAAAAATTCAATTAAGTGGGATTTTAGCTGTTTCAATAAAATTGGACTCTCCCTTTTCAAGATAAGGGTCCTATAGAGCTGAAGCAACCTTTATGTGGCAGGAATATCCACTTCTACTAAACGTATAATCCTAGCTCAGGATACAATACACACAACAGGAAATCAATGTATAGTAGAATCAATTTGAAAATATAAAATAAACTAATATATGAGTGGAAAATTGACTTCCTATGGATTAAAAGCAGCACAAATGGTAGAAAAATCTGGCTTTTTAACAGGATGAGGTGGGTGGTAATAATAATGCAACTGATTAACTAGCTGGACTCAAGCTGCCGTGTGTGCACATAGATTTATTTTCTTTGGTAAAAGGATTCAAAGAGGAAATAATTTATTGGTGCACTTTGCTCAGTGTTTGTCATTGAAAGGATGCAAAGTGTGTACAGCACCGTGAAAAAGGGAGAAAAGCAAAAGATACAGAATGTATTATTTAAAATATCAGCACGATAAACAGTGTAGGATTACTGCAGCAATTCCATTATAGCTGTGGGGATATATTAATGTTTCCATTACAATTATCATTGAGGAGTTTATAACTCAACCACTGAGATTTTTATTTTTAAGGGAATTTAATGTTTGTTTCATGTGCTGTACTGAAAGTCTGGAAACTGGAAGTCTCAAATTTGCTGCCAGAACAGATACAATTGGACATACTGGGAAAGCAGCCCTCAGTTTGCCCAGTGCCATCCTCAGTCCTGCCATGAGCAGATCCTACAATATCAGTTGTTTCAGGCTCTTTTTGGTCATTGGTACCTCTATGGTGGTTGCTTTCAGGGGAAACAAAGCAGGGACAAAATAGATTGAGACTAGAAAGCTATTCCACATAGGCCATAGACATGAATCTTACGTGTCTCCATTTTTGACACAATGCAGAATGACACCAGAATCCTCATGTTTAGGAAAAATTACTATGTTGGGTCATGGGATGGAGAAAAAGGGCAGTCACCATTCCTGAGGCTGAGCAGCTGACTCTTAGGATCACTCCAAAGCAATGACCGGGGCAGTTCATGCACTGTCATGTGTCCCTGGACAATGCTTATTGACTTCTGGGGATCAAGTGTGCCCAAAATGAGGTATCCAGGCTATGTCAGATACAAGATTGTAGCCTAATTGGGATGACATGACATACTGCAGGCTGCCCTGTGCACTGAAACTCAGCTATGAATTCTCCACATCTGCCAGTTTCATCGGGGAACATTAAATCTGTACACCACCACTTGATACAGGCAGCATTAATCTAGTGTGGATGTAGCTATGATATAGACAGTGGGCCTGTACAGCCACACGGCTTCTCTCCCATCACATGGTTGAGCATACACAAATCGAATGGGGCTTGGATCCACATTTAAATATTTATTAGATTCATGAAGCTGCTTCATGAATGGAAATAGAGACAGAAAAGGAGAGAAGATCTAAATGAATACGTAGACTTAGCTTGTCCAACTTATTGGTACATGTCCAAAAACATAGCATTTCCAGGCTGGTTATACACAGAAAAACACAAATCTGCCGTATCCTACAGTGGAGATCTCTCTGATGCGACACAATGCCAGAAGGAGGCACCAGCTCCCCATCTGAAAAAGCAATATATCCCCCCATAGTGTGGCATTGTACCAGGAAGGCAACAGAGTCCAGACAGACTCTGGGCGAGGGAAAGCAGGAACATACCCAGACCGCAAGTAAGTCCACTGCCAGAAAAGTAGCTGCAAGCAGCAGAGCCCCATGAGTTTTTGGGAGAAGACAAGTTGCTTTGCCCAGGCAGATTACTTTCCTGCAGCCTGACATGCCATCCATCCTTTTTGTCCCCCAAAAGACCATGTGGGGAGGTATGGTAGCTTCATTTGATCAAAGTGAATAAATCCCACATAACATCCTCCCATAGACAAGCTCAAAAAGCCAGGCAGGAGAGAGTGTTGAGGGAAGAGGCTGTACAAACGCAGTGTGCATTCATGAGTAAAGGACTTGAGCTGACCCAAAACTTGAATTATGTACTTGTTGGAATAGGCGACTGATGCTGAGGATCAGAAGACCAGAACTCCTCATACAGATTGCATATCCAAAAAGCTGCTGGACTCAGGTCATAAGCTGGAGTGTCTCACAGCCACGGTAAGTTAATATGAAAGTCCATTACAATTCTGATTCCTACAGGAGGGGAGAAAAATGGATTACTGATATTTTTAAAAAGTCCTTTAACTATTAGTGGTTTTATTTCACTTCTCATTTCACAAGAAGGAATTGTGAGCAACATAAAGCAGAGGTGGAAGGGGGAAGAAGCAGATTGGTAACACCAATCCATGGGGATCGAGCTTGATGAATTAAAGTCAGAAAACGTGTACATATGTAAATTTGCTTCCTGATCGCAGAATCTGGGCTCAGTCATCAAAAGGTGTGTTTTTGCAGATGAAGTTACAGACTTAGTCAAAGTAGGACCCAGAAGACTCGCAAGATATTGCTGACTAAATGTAGTAATAGTTGCGTTGTGAGTAGACCTTTACTTCAATCTACTTGTAAACCTCCCACTAATGTGTACAGGAAATCTGTTAAGCATGGATTGAAGGGGTCTTATAGATTAATATCTGATATCATTTAAACTTGAATTTGTTCTTCTCCACAGAATGGGTTTGGCAACCCTGGCCTAAATTCCGTGTGCTGGGAGCTGTAGAAAATGATAGTGTATGGGTCTTGCCATTCAGAAGAGGTGTTACTGGGTGAGAGTACTTTAGGATGCTGGAATGGTTATTCTTTAGTGCTAGATTTATTCTGTTGCCTACATCTCATGTAACAAACGGCTACTGCTTTAAACCAATCTTGACATCAAGAAGAAAGCAGTCCAGATTTTTCTTTGTTTGTAGGATTGCAACATAAACATCCACAGCTGTCAATGATCAAGAAAGTGCCTTGCAATCTGTATTCACTACAACTGGCAGATCATTTTGTACTCAGTAATCCCATGGCATGTTTCACTTTGCTTTATAAGGGTAAAGGAATCTCTGAAAAAAATGCATACCTAGAGAATATATATATTTTTTAATGAAGACTAAATCTGCTAAACCTTCCAATTTAGAAGTGATGAAAACCCAGGTTGGTATCTTAAACAAGTCAGATAACCAAAAAAACGGTAGAAACTTTTAACACCTTATTAGCTGCATTAAGAATTGTTACTGCAATTGATGTTACCAGGATATGTGATGTATTCATGTAATGAACTGCTTTTCAGCCATCCTGAGATGTCTCATATGTCAGTCTGGAGGCTGCGATTCTCCAAAGAGATAGGAGTAATGAAGGCGTGTCTAGCACTAACTGAGCATGGAGTGCCTTTTAAAAAATGAAAACAATAATCATGCTAAATAGGACTGTTGGTTGAAGCCATTAGTATCTATCAGATGAGCTGCAGAAGCATTGACAGAAATAGTTTAATATATTGTCAAGGGTGGTTTCTAAAGTGTTTCAACCTTACAGGGTGTGAGCGGCTTCAGAAGGCTGGCTGGGACTTTTATCACTCTCCTGAGGTCCAGTCCTGTCTCAGGGACAGCAAAGTTTAGGATATGGGAATGTCACCCAAACAACTCTGAATGTTAGTTGTTCCAGCTCCAAAGGAGCTTCTTGTGTCTGCTTACAGGTCCTCCACATCTTCTGTGGCCATACTGCCTCGTGTCTTCTGCATCCTCTGTGCATGGAGAGACAGCTCTGTCTGTCTGTCTGTCGTGATACCTCAGCTAAAGGGGGAACAAGAGCAGAGAAAACATGGAAATAGCATTGCAAGGAAAACTTGGAGATATTCTTCAGTGCTGAGGACAGCTTCTAGCAGCACTGAAAGCTACATCCTCCTTTCAGATTAATGACAATTTGTGCTTACGTTCTCCTTGGTTTTCCATAAGGGTGGGTGATTAAATTTATTATAGGCAAGGAGCTATTCTAAGGAACATACACCTCATTGTTGCAAGAAAGCTTGTGTGGGAATTTATTTTACAGTCACACTGCTAAAAATTACTATTTCAAGTGCGGATACTGAGCAGGAATGACTGTTTTGAAGAGGCACATACATCAACCATGAATATTAATGAAACGTGAGATGAGATGTTGGCTAACAGATGACCAGCTCCACTCCATCCATTACACTGCAACATGTTCTAGACCCAGCAGAACAAAAGTCAGCTTGCCTAAAGCCCATGTTAGCATAAGTCATGCACTGTATGCATGAGACATATGGTAGCTCAGCTTCCAAAAACCGGGGTGCTGCACTGTAGGTGGTTTTTGTTTTGTGACTCCCAGCCTATTTCCTACCCATCAAATGACTCTGAAAGCACCTGTTGCAGTATGTATGGACCCCGCACTGTGTTAGATGGGAAAAATATTGTTGTAGCAGGACATGCTGCTTCTGCATCTTGCTGGTGGGTACAAGGTAGAGACAGATCTTGGCAACAAGATAGATATTTGATAGTGCAGTGTCCTGAAGGGTTTAATCATCACAGCATGAATGGTGCAATGAGTGTTTTAAAGCCACATAAACACCTTTTGAGCCAAAAAGAGGGCAAGGTTATGCTCCTGAAAGGCTGACTGCTGGTGTGAGCGCTGGTGCCTGGGGTCCCTGTCTGGAGAAATGCATACAATTTCGAAGAGCTGGTGGGATTAGAGCAGCAACTGCAGAAACAAGCGGCAGTAACAAAATGAAGAGGAGGGGTTAGTGAAGGATTTTTGGAGGAGTAATATCTAGAATAAAAAGTCCATCAAATGCTTTTAAAATCTTTGTCTGTTATATTTGCATTACATTTAAATGGTTAAATACATAGAGGTTATAGGGTGTTGTGTCAGAAAAAGGAAATAAAAGCTTGCTGGGATCCTTCGAGGCTTTGACCAGGGTCTGATGGGACCAGCAAAACAGAAGCCCTTAAAGAGCATTTTTAAATTCAGCTCAATCCAGAGGTTGGGTTAAACACATTGTGAAAGGGTTTCTGAAGAGGAAACAATATGCAGATTAGCTCTCAAATGAGTCAGAACAGAGGAATAAAACTACTGTATTTATTCCAACCTGTATATGATTGTACTCTAATGTACATACATTATTAGCATTTATTTGTATTGCAGTAGTGCATAACTGCTGCTGTCATGCACTAGGATCCTATTTTGGTAGCCACTGTACAAACCTATAACCAAAAAAATCCTGCTTTATAGAGTTTATATGGTCTCAGCAGATGATTTGTAAATATATTTTTACTATCACTTCTTTACAGTTCCACAGTATGGTTATAAGCACTTACAGACATTTCTATGAAGAAAAGATATAAGTCTTAGTATAAGTTGGCATTCATCCATGAAGATTTAGGTACCTAATTTATAAACATTTAGTAAATATGAATTAATCTTGACATGGTAGATTTTGTGCTGAATTAAATAATCACATTTACAGTCTATAATGCACTTGGACAATAGGTAAATTAGTCCTTCATTAAAAAATCATGAAGGAAAATGCATAATCTGCAGCAATGCTCAGAGGAAAAATTAGAGTTATTTGAAACAAAACCACTATTGTTAGCAAATTTGTGGAGGTTGGTTTTAATTTTTTTCTTTTTCCAAACTGTTATGGATCTTCCTGTATATTGTCTCTATCATGAGATTTCCAGCTGAGAGTATTAACTAAATACCCAGGGTTTAATTGGAAATCGGAGGTAGAAAAACTGTAAATCTCTCCATTCAGTCATTCGTCTCTGCACTGCCTGCTTCTCAGCAGCAGACAAAACAGTGTGTGCTTTTACATCTGATTAATGCTAACGAAAGCTGTGATTAAAACATCCTCAAAGTCTTCTGTCATATGGCACAGTTTAAATTTGTGAATTATCCTTCAAAACAGCACAAGTGGTGCAATTGCACATTAGCATAACAGCAAACCTTATTTACACAAGCACAAATGTTGTGTAAATTGGCCTTTAAGTGGGTTTTAAATGGCAATCACTTGGTAGGTGTTTCCAGAACTGCTAAATAAAAAAAATAGCTATAGTGCAATATTTTACAAATGAATACTTTTAATGGGCCTATTTTCAATTGAATTGACTATTAAAACAATGAAGGCAGAAAATGACAACAGTTATTTAATCTGGGATGCAATATAAATACTAGAACACTTTTGAATTGTTCAGCATCTTGTAGCAGAAAGTATTTGTGAAAGTCAAGTGGTTATTAAGCTTGTGAACTCCCTGCTTTGCTTTTCTATCATGTGCAGCCGCAAGCTTGGGGACACACACAGCTAAGGGGCAACAGAAATCCCCACCAAGAGTGCCTTTTTTTAGTAATTTTTGCAGACCGGAGACTGGAGTGGTTTATTACTCTTCACGCTGAGGAATTGCTCTCAACAGCTTCAGAGGGAAAGGGCTCCGAAGCAGAAACCCTGCAGCTCTGCTCCTTGCAGCTGCCCTGCTGGTCCTGAGCCCTTCAGGACATGGAGGATACCTTCCTGAAAAGCTCCAGTCACACTGTTGGTTCTTAATATCATCTGTAATGTCATGAGTAGGATGGGAAGAAAGAGGTTTTTTTCCCCTCCGCTCTTCCCTTGTGTTTTGTTCATTTGTAGGAGTGCCTTAAATGTTGTACCAAAATTTATGGCATGATCTAGGGAGAATTACAAACCTAGAGATGGTCCCCATCATGAGGAAATGTCTCTAATTGTCCATCTCACCTCTGTGTCCTACAGTGTATCCTGGGTGACATTCGTGGTGCTGGTAGGTGACAGTAAAACTCTAGATGTGACCACCTGCAGTCCTTTGGAAGAATGCAAGAATGGCAAGGGTGCTAGAGGTCAAAAGAGGGACGTGCTTTTATATTTATGTACATGTTTTATTTGTTGGGGTGAACAGATAAGTGGTACATGGCTTGCCAGCTCAAATTGTTTTGGTGGTGGTGAAGCAGATCAGTTAAACACTTTGGCCATCCCTTGGTCTGAGACCTATTCACTCAAGTCTTTTATACTAGCTAAGAGTCTTCATTTTTGTGGGCAAAGTGGGGACTGGAGGAAATGGGAAACAGCATAGCGTAGCATAGCATAGCATAGCATAGCATAGCGTAGAGTAGAATAGAATAGGATAGGATAGGATAGGATAGGATAGGATAGGATAGAATAGAATAGAATAGAATAGAATAGAATAGAATAGAATAGAATAGAATAGAATAGAATAGAATAGAATAGAATAGAATAGTTTGGTTGGAAGGGTCCTACAACAATTAGGAAATTGTGTGAGGGTACAAGATGACATGGAAACAAGCTGTATTGCAAAGCCTACCACAGCTAGGGTAAAGTAAGCAAATATCAAGTTTAGCATTCTTAGTATTTAGTCTATGTTTTTCTCTGAAATACTCCCAGTTTAAAGTTACTTTTCTTGCAAGAAACTGGTTGGTCCCAGGACACTAGACAGAGCCTTGTTTCCCAGAGGAAAAAGAACACCTTTTCTGAACCTTGGCCGGCAACTCAGTGGTGATTAATGATAAATACACCAGAAATCACAATTTGATACCAAGCCAGAGAATAAAGTGATTCTACCTGGAGAGAGAGGAGAAATATGCAGCTGAACAGTACTGAGAATGGCTGATGCAGGGAACATGCCTCTGAGGGACCTGCTACATTGTGTGCCTCTCAGGTGTACATAAGGAATTTGTCCTGGGCCAGCATGGGGCTTAGCTGGCTCAAAACTGAGATATTGTACCTTTAACTTGGGACTGAATTCTGTAAATAAATAGTGATTAATTATGTTGTGTTTGAAATCTGGTCCTCCATGGGCTGAAGATGTTCACAAGAAAGAGCATGGGCAAAGAGCTCAGGATAGAGAACTCTGTTGGTAGGACTGTGGCCACCACTGGATGCAGTCCATGGTATCTTAAACAAACTGAAATTGGATCCATTTGCACTTCAAATTCAGGTGATGAAGGAATTCTTCCAAAATTGCTATTAAATATCTGTTATCAAATGTAAGGAGTGAAATGATGAAACAAGGACATTTTAACAGAGGAGATGTCATTCTGTCTTGGTTTTCAAACAGCAATTATTCTGTCTATGTACTCTGGATCAGCCATTGGAATTACACAAGCCTAAAACTTGCGTGAAATCAGAAACATGATTGTCTTAGACTTCATTCTCTGCACTGCATGAACAGGCAGCTCACAATCAGCCCTGGTATATAAAGCCAGTTTACCAGAGTAATGTTTGGAGGTTTTATGCTGTTGTATTCAAGCTAATATTTCAACCGATTCTAATCTGCTTGGATTCATATCCCTAGTGGTTTCTCACAGTTGAAGGATTTGAATGAATTGGGCAATAATCAGTCCCTGATAAAATTTGGTGATGTTTGTCCCACGTTTGGCATTATACCTTCTTTCTGTTTTTAAGCTACGCATTTAGACTAAGTTGTCTCTTTTTAAAAATTTTATTTACAACATTCACTTTCTCTTCTGTTTCTCCCTCAGTGCCGTCAATACTCATGCTAATAGTTATTTAGATTCATTTAATCCCGAGACTCAGGCACATGCTAATTTCTGCTGTAGTGGTTTCAGATTTACCATCTACCAGATGATCAATTCTCCCTCTGCTCCAAGAAGTTTTCACTTGCAATGCAAGTGCTCCTACATTATTTCAGTGCAAAGTGAACCATTGCTGAGTACCTTCATTCTAACAATGTCCTTATGGCTGTAATAGTCACTTGCCCTTCATTATCCTTTCCCTAATGGGCTACTTTATGTTCATTCTGGTCTCAACATGTCTAAATTTTAAATACATTATTTTCTTAGTGTTTGGACATATTCACAATTTCTAAGGTCACTCTTAGCAAAACGATAGTTTTTGCACCAACAGTGTGGAAAAATGGATTAATCTGAAGTACAAATAATTACTTTATCAACTGTAAAATGAGATAAAGGGTTAAAGTGATGAAATTTTAGCTTGGAGTTCTGGGAAACAAAGCTGGAAAACGTAGCACATTTCCAGCTTCACAGTAGTGCAGGTTAAAGTCAGTGCAGGTGCTGTGTGTGCAACATGGCTCCATTTTGCAGAGTCCTAATCGGGTGGGAACTGGTTCACTACTGGTACCTTGAGTTTGCATTTTGCTTTGGGAGTCTGCTCATCTTGAATGTGTTTTATTGGGCTGTTAGCACATTGGAGACTGCTTTGGGGTGGATCTCTGCTGTCACTCAAATTGCCAGTGTTGTTTTGATCACAGACTAGAGCATCCTATGTGCCGTATCCAACTTTGTCCAGCCAGTGCTGGTGTTGAAGCTACACAATAACTGAAATTCTTTGCTCATTTTGTACTGTCCATACTTTCATCCCAGGACCCAAAGCAGCTTGAGATCTGGATTGAAACCACAGAAATAGAAATGAGGACACTAAAGCACCAACTGAAAGAAAGCAAAGGTGGCAGTAATCCCTTAATGTACCAAGCATATACAGAAAAAGGAACAACCCAAAGTATTTTCTTATACTACATGTAGTTCCATTTTGAAAAGTAAACTTGAAATTTCACTGCCCTCCATGGCTTCCAGGCCAGCTGTGTAGAATTTACAAATCAAAATATGACTTCTCTAAATTCAGAGCTGTTTACTGTGGAACTCAAACCCATGCTTTCAGCTCTTGGTCGTGCTCAAATATCTCAGTAAGGAAGATTATACAGACTAATTGCTGACTATTTTGCTGGTGGCACAGAAGGTGGGATGTTCTGCATCTTCACTGGCTCTGCCACGCTAAAAGAGGCAGCAGGTCACTTGAACTATATGATGAAATCTATTATCTCCCTGACAAATATGTGTGAATGTGAATGGTCACAAACCATGTTGGATGTCAGCTGTAGTCCTTGCATTAATTACCAGCAATATAAATGTTGCAGGTCCCAGGCCTTCTGTCATCCAGGAGAGGAGGTGCGACAACATCTTGCCTTCTTTATACAAAGAGGCTTAAGTTTAGAAGTCACTTATGGCTGTAATTTCAAAAAGGATATTTCACCAGTTCTGCACTGAGCTGGGCTGGAGAAGAGCCAAGGGCAGCAAGGACACAAGAGGGCCACACTTCTGCTTGCAGTTACACAAATGTGTGATAATACTCTAATCAACTGAAACAGATCTCTTTGGCTCATGGTCTTCAATGCCTGCACATGCACATAGCAATGAGAGTGTCAAAAACACCACCTGGATGCTGGTGCAGCAATTTTAGCCTTCAAAGACAATAAAATGGGATCCTCTCTGAAGCATATCAATGTCAAGCAGGTCATATAGTCTTTATCATAAACTAAAATAAATGTTCCTTAAAAAATCCTTTATATTCTTTTCTCTGACTTTTCTCACTTAAGGGTTATTCCCAAATCTCACACCTCTGCTAGTAAATTTCTTCTAATTTTCAGTTTAAATTTATTTATGGCCAACCTGAATTTTATAATTTGAATATTATTTACTCATATGCATTTGCTCTTGTGCCAACTTTATCCTCTAGTTTAAATAGATTTTCTACCTGCTGGAGAAGATGCTCCTTTGATATATTTATGGGGACAACTATATCACATATCAGCCTTCATTTTGCTAGGCTAAGCGAACAAAGCTCTCTTAAAAACAAAGACCTCAGTTTCTCAAGATATCTTCATAACTTTTGTCTGCCTCAGTTCAGTGTGAACTCATCTTTCCTGGATATGGTTTTAGGAACTATATTCCTTTTTTAATGTATAGTCTGGTGCTGGGTCCATATATCCAATATTTCCTTGATTCTGCATAAAAATTTGTTGTCTGATGCAGTCTAGAATCATATTTGCTTTGATCAGCAATTCATAATTGCTGACATGGACTGTTGCACTGTCAATCATGCTGTGACTAATTTTCCTTCAGGTTCTTTCTCCATCTGAGGATCTTCCTCTTTGTAGCAGAAACTCTTGATCACAACATTGCATTTTAGACTCCTTCAGGCAGGTCTTTGTATGATATTCCAGACCTTCTCTGTACGAATACTTTTCCCAAATTTGCGTAAACAGCAAATTTTTAACATGCAGGCCAAGTCTATGAATGAAATCTGAGAGCCAATAAAGGACTTGGGTACCTACACTTAAATGTTGCAGTGTCTAGCAGTTTAGGTGTCCAGCCACCGGTGCACAGTCCAGCTCTTGGACGGGACCTGTGAGTTCCTTGAGCAGGCCATAGGGAGAGCATGGGCACCTTAAAGCGCAGTCTCGGAAGAATGCATGCTGAATAAGAATTTTCAAGAATAAGTAGATATTCAGTGTTGCAGGTGGTTTTTTACCCAGTCTCTAAATTCCACTGAAGACAAGGCATATGCCTTAATTAAAAGTACAGATGCCTGCTGAGCTCACAAGCTATTAGCTGTAAAATGTGAGATGAGAAGATAGATTGCAATGTTGGACATGGACACTCTAAGTCATCTTCTCAGTCTTTCATCAGACCCCTTTTGGAGCTGGCTTGAAAATAATAAATAAATGTGTTCCCAAGGCCAAAGCAAAAAATCAGACTCCCTGCATTTCTCAGGAATGAACTTTGTTCAGTCTGTTCTTCTGCTGAATCCAACATCACCAAGAGACCTTCTGCCCAGAGTCCTCAGCAACATACCAGCAAGCTGACCAAACATAATGGTTTAAAAAGATCATCACCACTGCTACTAACAATTATTATAATAATAACAACAATAATAGATGCTTCAAAGAAGAAATACAATCCATTTGTTAATGCTCTTCTCAGTGAAATCTCCTGTGCTTTTCCTCCAAATTCACCCCAGTGGAAAGATCCTCAGCTCAGTCTTCCAGCAAAGTAGCTCATCCATGCTTAAGCTCACGTAGTCAGCAATCTCACTTTACAACTGAGGTTAATCGGTCATGGCTGATGAGCTTTGTTTAATGAAGGGCCATTTATACAGTGCCCTTTGGATAAGGCTCTACATTTTTGTACTCAAGAGACAGTAAAAGGAGGAAATCAAAAGACACAAGAGGGGTTAATACCACGGGGCTTGTTTGTCTGCTTCTGTTTTCCCAAATAAGTACTATAAATTGAAGATTTGCTTCTGGAAGATTTATTATTACTGCCTTTACTGCTTGTGCTTACTTTCTCAGCCCCCAGGTGTGCAAATGGGCTTCCATGCAGCTGCCCAGAAACTCACAGCAGTCTGCACTGGGTCTGAGCAGCAGCGGCTGCTGCAGGAAAACGTATTGAAAATTAACTGGCCAGGTTTGTGCATCTCCAGTCAAAACCTATCTCTAAAATTCTCAGTACTGTTCCGCTGCTTTATCCTCTGAAATAATCTAAGATCAGAGCATTAACCACCTTTTTTTTTTAAACTATGCTGCTAATACAGCTTTTAAATTCTCATCCTGTTTGTTTTATTCCTGCTATGCTGAAAGCAAAATAAGAATAATTTTAAAAAGCAACTTTGCTTCCACTGTTCTGTGCTGCTACCCAGTGCTACCTGGTAGACCTTTAAAGTGTCGATTCTGCATGACTAATTGATTGCTTCAGCTGGGGTTAATTAATTAATTAGTAGCAGAGCTGCATTAAAGATTGGAGGCATTCAGAACTCCCATAATGGACGTGAGCTTTATTAGTACATAAAATGAGTGTTTAAAATCCACACAGCAACTAATATGCTCTTGAGGCTTTCATTAAACAAACCTATAAAATTACTTGCTTCATTATGTATTTTAGTTACTTTCTTCACATTGTACGGTATCTCTTCACCTTTTTCTTTTGCCAGCCAGTTTTAAGTGCCTATTTGAAATCAATTTCTCTAATAATGGGCTTAATGAGCTCATCAATTAAGGCTGCCATAATGGAATGTAACTGTGTGGTTTCAGTTATCAGTTAAACTCTGGAACTAATTTCCATGCTTCATCTATCAAAAATGATTGGCTAATATTGTTTAGCTTCTGCTTTAGGACGATAGGGAGACCTCGGGCCCTTCTTCGCTAATGTCCGAAGGGCTGAATTTCTTCTTGGAGAAGCAGAGAGGGAGGGAGGCGAGATGGGATGGGAAGAACAATGAGCAGAGAGATTTGGGCCCCTATCTGGATCTGGAGGAAGTGTGATCCTGTATTTCAATGCCAGCATGGTAATTAGTAGTAATGGATTACATTTTCAGACGTATTAGATAAAATGATCGTTCCACATGAAAAATCCCATTATGAGTTTCTTACCTCTCGCTCCCTCTGTCTCTCTGCTGCTTTTGCTAGCGCGCTCTGTTTTAATAACCACTGCCCTTTTCTGTGACCCCTTTAAATAATGGTATAAATGGTCAATAGACCTAAACATATAAATATTTCTTCAAAACAATGTCCTCACATTTATAGCAGCCAAACCTGAGTTTTGGGAGGTGCTTTCTCTATACAGGAAATAATAAATACCTTACCAAACACAAAAATCTATCAAACCAAGAAAAACTCCAAAAATAAATGGAATTAAAAAAATGTAAAGTTTAAAAAATGCTGCTAATAAGCAGAAAAATCTGAAAAATTGCAGGGTTTCATTCCTGTTTGTTTAGTTAATGAATACTAAGAACATTTATCTGTTCTTGTTGTTAAGATTAGATGTGTTCAGGATAGCACACTATAAAATTTCCAGCTGCTGGTGGGATTTCATTAGTTGTCAGACACAACTGAAACTTTCCAGGTTAACAATAGTGAAATTTGGCTCACAGTCCAGATGTTGACTGAAACGTTAAAAGCTCTTTAGCTGTCAGAAACTTTGTAAGGCTCTTTTGTGACTGTATTTATTTCTCTTACAGTGACATCCGTGCTGTTCTAGGCGTTTTCTAGGCATTAGTAAGGAATGAAGGAAGGACTCATTTTAGAGAGAGAAAGGTGGGCTGGAGGTTAGCTGAGGGGGAATAGCAGGGATCCTTTAGAATCAGTGTGATGGGACCATGCTTCAAGTAGGTGACTTGAAACCAATGCACTCTGTCACAGAGAAGGTTGCAATTAGGTGTCGGCTGATACTTTTAAGACATTAAAATTCAGTGTCAGTGGAATATTATTCAGTGAAATTCAAAACTGGAAAAGCACGAGTGTCACAAATGCCATCCTGGAAGTGGCCGAATTGAGAAATATTCCTCAAGCTTTGCTTTAGAGAACCCAAGATGAAAGATGACTTTCAGCGGGCTGTCAGCTAAAGCAAACCAAAGGGGATCTTGAAGGGACAGCACAATTTTGCAAAGGTTTCCTTCTCAGAGGGAGCGATTATTATCTGGCCGTTGCTCTGCGAGTGATTTTGTAATTGATTGTGCATTAATTTTCTGCTCTGAGCTTGCACTACTGCTCACAGTCAACACTACTTATATGAACTGTGTTATTTTTATCCAGTAAACTTTCCTCTCATGAATAAAATTAAGACTGCAAAGAATCTTCTTGTGGAGTACCAGAAACTGTGGTAAAGAAAATAAAAGTAGTTCACAGACTTCTTTATAACTATTATACTCAAATAGCCAAGCTGTACAGTATGAGAGGTTGGATTCTGTTGTAAAGTTATAAAGAATTAGACTTTTCTAGAAAAAAAAAAGGTTGTTTTTTTAAGTCTCTGATAAAATGTTTTCTTCTGTTTTGTATAGTTTTTTCAAGTTAGGCTTTATAGACAACTATAAAACCAGGGCAATGACAAAGATGATTTCAGGTGAACAAACTCCAAACAGATCCTGTAATTTTCTTGTGTATTTTTAATATTTTTTATGATTTGCGATTTGCCCAGGAAAAGCTTAAAGAGATAAGAGTGAAGGGAGAAGCTACCTGACAGTTCGTCTCTCCTCACCTTTGGTTTGGGATGACAGACCTTAGAAAGGCCAAAAATTTTTCAAGATGCTTAAAAAACAAAGCAAGAATACTTAGTTACAGGTTGTATATCGCAAAGTGACTAAGAGAGGCCTAAAGCCAATTTTCTTTTCCAAATTGGAAGATTTTAATGTTGTTGATGTAATGTAGCTATAACATTTGTAAAGCGAATGTTACTCTAGTGTTGCAATTTATAAAATCACAGACAAAGAGAAATGCAAGTGATAGACATGAATAAAAGCCGTGCAGTTCAATGCCATGCTCTAAACTGGGATTTACTCCTTTTTCCTCTTGTAGGACACCAGCACATGGGCAGCACCAGGATTTCACACCAAAAACCTGCAGCATGATCAGCCCTTTTTGCAAGTCAAGGACCACAAGCAGCAGTGTATCCTCAAAAGCAAAGATCTGCTTTGGCAGATGCTGATAATGTGACAGCAGGAGGGAACTCAGTGAACTTCATTTGTTTGCTGCTGCTTTGTGAGTTTAGGGCAGAAAAACATTTTTTCACCTAGTCTTAGGGCTTTCCTTACTCTTAGGGCTTTCCTTGGCCTTGGTTCTGCTGTACCTACCCAATAGTCCTCAGCTTTCATGTTTTTAATGACAGAAGATGATTTGTAACTAGTTGCAAAGAAGATAGGTTTATTCTGAATCCTTGATGGCTTTTTTTCTTTTGTTCTTCCTTCTAAAATAATATTGCTATTATTAGAAGGCATTGAAAACAGTGAGATGGTTCCACTGTCCACCAAGGTTTCATTCCCTGTGCTTAGATATGTGCTATACCTTTGTCACAGGATAAGAGAAAGGGACTGTGGCCGGCCTTAAAACTGTACATGAAAGAGCTCTAAATAATCGTAATAATAGGTATTTTTAAAAGTCTGTCTTTAAGGGTTGAGTGGGATCTGTGTGCCCTATTTACGCCTTTTTAATTCTTGAACAATAGCTGTGGGGTTTCTTCGCTGCAGCACAAGAGCGAGGTTAAACATTATTTCTGTAACAGCCTTTTGTTTCCAGCTCCCATGGAGAGAGGGGGAAAAAATTGAGATAAAGAAGTGTTATTAAAATTGTGACACATGGCTCTGGGAGTACGTTAAGGATAGAAGGAGCCAGGACGTCAGGAAAGAAATAATGAAATGCAAAAATCACCCAGACTGACAATTGGGAGCCTATGTAGCAGCTTAGCCTGTTGGTCCAAGGCTATTTGTCATAATCAGCGGCACTTTTCTCATTAGCAAAAAGCCATTACCAGTGGACTTTATCAGCAGCTGTGAGTTATCAAGGGGCACACAGCAATCCTAGCGTGTAGTCGTGGGGTTCAGCCGGGGTCCAGCTGCTTTAATAAGCCGCCAACTCTTTCCCCAAGTTCCCAGTCAGGTGTCACTGCTGTTCCCGATGAGGCAGCCGAGTGCCGTCCATTAACCACCTCCCTCCACCACCTTCCCACTGCCCCAGCCTGGGGGCAAAACCTCTCCTCCTTCTCCTTGCTTACTCCTTCCCTCCCAACCAGCTCAGAGGCCAACTGGGATAAGTCTTCCTTACTTGCCTGGATCAGTCCTTCTCTTCTTTTCCATGTCTCCATGTTATCTTTGTCTATTACAGCTTGCTTGGTCTCATTGCATTGACCAAGATCTTCTCTTTCTTGCTGCTTCTTCTCCATCTGCTTTCTGTGATGAACAAAGCCCTACCTGCTCCTTCCTCTTCCATCTCCAAAGCCAACTGATTGGACATTTCATCCTGTTCTTGAACATCAGTAGTACAGGCTACAGTCCTGCTCTGGCCTGCCATGAGTCAGCCTAATGTAACATGGTTACTTGGCTGTGTTTGAGCTCAAAGTGGGATTTTTTCCTCTGTGCTATGCATTCTGTCTGCCCTGTGAGATGGATAGTCCTATCATATCCTCTTAAGACATATATAGACATTTCTATGTGTATTCTCCATGGTCTTTCCCAGAGGTCGTGTCCTGATTCCTGCAGATGATTAGGGAAAAAAATATGCCCTTTTTCTGCCCATGCCATGTTGTCTCCATGCTACATGGTATTGAGCAGAGAAAACTTGGCCAGCTCCTGGGAACAGTGTTGTGGACAGCGCCCAGACTGGGAGAACTCGAGTTGAGCTCCAACCTGAAGGAACTTCCTGAGCACACAGGTACCATTGTAGTGTTGCTTGGACAGACACATCCAGGGAGAGAGAAGAGTGTATTCAACAACTCCATGAGTACATCCAAAGTGTTCTTTTATCCCAAGAAAGGGAAAACACCTTTTTTCCCCCTTCCTGTTTTCAAATGAAAACAAATGTCTCAGTTCTTAACTGAGTGTATCTCCTGAAGGGAAGGAAAATGAAAGCAATTCAGTGCCACCATATTTTCAGGCTCTTCAACTTCTTCACTGTGGCTAGAGTGGCAAATTTGCCACAATTTAAGAAAACAGCAAATAGTCACTCGGGGAATGCACTGGGAGGTCACCATGTACATTTGTGTACAGGTGGTGGTGCTCAGTGTGCTGCTCCACTGGAGCCCGCTGGAATCATTACAGGTCATGAACTGAAGGATTTGAGTGGATCCAAAATCTAATAAAGTCAGTGAAAAGACTCTCATTGACTCCCAGAGGCTTTGACAGAGGTGCTAATTGAGGGGAAAAATTAATCTTGCACAGAGATAAAAATTATAATGGTACAAACCCCTGCACCTGAAAGAGCTAAGGAAAATTTGAGATGTTTTAGGCTGATTTAAGAACATCCATGTTTTCCCTCTTTTGTTTAAATTGGCTTTAAACACACCCTTAGCTGTATTAGTTTATATCTATGCGCAAGCAAACCTAAATTATTGATGCTGTCAGAGATGACAAAACATCTGCAGAGACTGTAGGTAACAGCAGTTTCACCTTGTGTTGGAATTTGTCATCTGGATACCTGCACTGGCAATGGTTCACCTGCAGAGCTGTTGGAGAGGCACTTCCAGGGCATGGATTATCCAATCTGTTGCCAGCACCTGTGAACTGTGCCACAAATTTGTCCATTGCCCTCCTTGGGCTATTACAGGAGTAGGTGAATGAGCCAGTTATTGACATAAATTGTATAGACAGCTTCATTCACTCAGATGCATTGTTGTCTGTATTGTGACCCAGTATTTCAGATATGCTGTAGGAAATGTTAACCACCCTTGTCCTGTGGTACAGATGGATAAGTCTCTTATTTGGTTTGGAAAAATACTAAAAACATCACCACGTTCCACCTTTTCAAAACTGGAGTGAAAGGCTGAAAGAGAAGACTGCCTTCACACTCTCTAATTATTCTTTTATTTACATTCTATTAAATATTTTTAAGATATTGTCTGGGAGACCATGTTATGAAGCAGGAGCCTAAACAAATAACTAGGTTGCCTCCATTCAAACAAAAGCTCATAATCAAAGCAAATGGCAAGTTCGCTTAGGTCTCTGCATTGGTGTTGGTGGGGTATAGGGGGATAGCCTGAGAGGCACCAAACCTCCATCAGCTGCCAGAAGGAGATGGTGAAGGAGATATCCAAACAGGGACCACAAGGTGGCTCTAATATATTAAAGAGGAGATTCTCCCTTCCCTCCTTTCAGATGTCTTAACCAAAAACATCTACAATGAAAAAGTAACTGCTATGTTTTTATATGTACAAACTGCACCACAGATAACACAAAATCTTTTACAAGTATTGCTGTTTGAAAACAGCTTGATCTACCAGGTAACCCACACCAAAACAGGGCTGGATGACTACTCCAGGATAATAAGAAAGGGGTGTCATGGATCAGAGTATCAGATATTACTTCCCCTAGTATTATCTGTACAAACATAAAACTTTGACTTTTTTCTGCCCGTGCTTTTAGGATTCTTGTTGCTTATAACAGGTAAGATGCTGGTAACAGGCAGTTGGACCAGATGAACATTGCAGAGCCCTTCCAACTGAAATAGTCTATTCTTTAATATATATAGATCATATATCTACATACTGTTATCTAAGACTATGGGGAGAAAGAGACTGCTTATAGTTTGGAAAAGCTGTCACTTTATTTGCACTGCAAAGAGCCAAGTTATAAGCCTCTGAAACACAAGTAAATCAATTCTGCCTCAGCAGGGAACACTGAACACCCACTGACTTCTACAGTAGGGGTGAGTGGTTCAGGCAGGAGGGAGAAAACTGGGCCCTGGAGTGTAAAATGCAAATTCTAGCAGATTGCCTCCATTCAAGGAAATATCAAGGACAAAAATTCTTCTACTTTCTACTGTGTTTTTGCTTTGTGGTTTTTGGTAAAAATACGGTGGAGTTGACCTTAAGAGTTTTTTACCTCTGGTAAATTTTAAGATTTGCTCTATGGAAGCGATGGCAATGTGCTGCTTTTGCTATCAAATGTTTTAAATCTCATTTGGGGGATTTTGTCTAACAAGCTCTGCCTTTCAGGTTTGCGTAGTTCTATACCTATAGACATTTCTTCGTGCAGATTTTCACATCCTAGAAAAATCTAAGAAATATCTTCAGGGAAAAATCACTCCGTTTCAATGAAATAACAAGCAGCTTACCTTTGAGATGCTTATAAGAAATGACCTGATCAGTACATTATGTTTTTGTGTACTTGAATTTTTTACTGTAACTGAGCACAGAAAGTAAATAATCTTATTATTTATCTTGCACATAGGTTCATTTCAAGAGAGACAAATGCATCCTGTAGCTGATTAGAAATAGGACCATAATCTCAGCTGCAAAAATTGACAAAGGAATTGTTCTCAAGAGACAGAAGCAGAGGGAAGAACTGGAAGGGAAAATCACTCACTTTTCTTGACCAGTTGTTGTCAAAAACAAACAACCCACCCCCTCAAGAATGATCATATCACATCTATTCTTTTAGAAAGAATTATAATCAAAGAGTTGTGATACTAGAGTTACTAAATATTTCACACAATACCCATCGAACCTGCAACCCATTTTATTCTGTCCCCATATCTGTTTCTCCATATTGTTTTTTCTCTGAAGATTGATAGGATTCTCAATAGAGTAGAAAAGCAACTCACCTTTTTCTTGGGCTCAAGCGCAGTAATCACTAACAAGTTTATTATTATTTTGCATAGACAGGCCATACAAGTAAATGTTTAACTTTAATAAAGGTAAATGGAGAATTATAATCCCAGATACCACTATAAAATATGATTAAAGGTTTGAGCAATGGCAATGCTAAAAATGGTATAGAAATACTAGTGGAATAAAAACAGGAGAAAATACATTGTATAATGCAGCAGAAAATATAAAAGCCTGCTTCTTAATATTAGGAAGAGTACAGAGATAGAAGTGCTCAGCTCTGCTACCAACTTAGCAATTAGCTTAGTGGCTTAAACCTGTATTTAAGTGTTTTGCCGCTTCAGATCCTTGCAATCCTCACCAGAAGTGGATATTCACTGCTGTTCTGTTATCAGTTCTCTGAGGGCAGAACTGTATCAGTGAGTCAGCAGCAGAGACACCAGCACAGGTGTGCTGCACCATGCCTTGCCCACATTAGACATAAATCAGTGGCAGCCTCTATCTGGAGCCCAAGGATGTCAATTAAAGAGGCTTGTGTTAATTAAGGGTGGCTATAGATAGCTCAGTTTCAGCTGTGTGAGGAGCAGCTCTGTATTAAAAATTGCATTGGGATAGATCTCAGGAATGACTTCTCCCAAGGTGTCAAAACTGTTCATAATCCTAAAAATACAATACAAATTAAGACAGAATTTGATTTGGTAATTTAGCCTGCCTGCAGACACTGGTATATAGAGCCTTATGCCAGCTGCAGGTCAGGCTGCAGAATCCTGCAATTCTCTTTATGCAACACAAACACTTGTGTAAAAATTCCCCAGGCTTTTACAGAAAGATGTTGGACAGTGAGGCTGTTTTTTTGGAAGTACTGAAGGTTCTGTGTGTGTGTGTGTCAGTGTGCATGCTGCAAGCATCTCGGAGCAGCAATGCTATTTTTGAAAGACAAGTATTTGTGGATAAACCTGCTCTTTGTAATTTATTCTGCACATCTCGAATATCAAGAAATTTTGAGAGGCTTAGCTTTCCTGACAGAGCTGAAGCCATATGAGATCCCCATTTATAAGAATGACTGAGTGATGCAGAGAGTTTAAGTGACAGTTCATTCTCTTCTAAGCCTCCCCTCAGCCAGTCTCAATTTGCAGAAGGAGATGGAAGGGGAAACAGGGAATGAAGTACTGTATAAAGACAAAAATCACACATTGCGAGATGGAAAAGACCCATTAGACCATCTAGTCCGTAGACTTCCAGGAAGAGGATGCACTACAGGCTGAACTGCCAGTAGCTTCTCAAGACTAAAGATGACAATGGGATCAAGAATCACTAATGGAAAAGAAAGTGGTGATGCAAGAGGGAAATGTCAAGGTGTAAAGGGAGTCTGTCCCTCCCCAGCATTATTCTCACCTTTGTCTACCTCCCTATGCCACACCAGAATGCTACAAGTATCTGGAAGAAGAAATTATCTCCATCAGTTCATAAGGAAAATGTTCCCAGGAAATTCAGTAATGTTTGTAAAGTAGTTGTGCCTGTTTTTATTAAAAAATATTGCAAACATTGCCCATTTGGCTGTCTCAGGGCCATCAGAGCTTCAAACTTAGTTATGTTCTCTTTCAAAATACTTTTCTATGAGCCAGATAGTCTTGCCCTTGGCTTCAAAAAGTATCTCTTGTTAGATTGGATATTGAAAGATCAACTATAAAATGAGAAGATTAATGAGAGAAAAATCAATAATATTCTTCCCATTCCTTTACTTGATCTATAGTTCAGCTTGTATGACATTCCCTCATTTGCCTCTGATGTACCCTTTGTAGTTTCTTCTCATCAGCTGGATCTCATTATCTATGTTTAGCTTCGTTTCTGTGAAATCCTGTTCTGTGTGTCAGTGTTTGTCCATGTGCTTACACACAGCAGATTTTTGTCACAATTTTTGGACAATCTTGACTGAATCGAGGAGGTCACAGAAATCTCTGACAAACTTTGTGCAAACAGGCAGTAAAGGAGGAGAGTAACCCTCTGTGGGAAACAATTATCTTAGATATAAGGAGATGGACTCAGGACATTTTCTGGAAAGTGGGTTTAATGAATCTCATGGAAATCAGTGTTGAATTTTATGTCTGAACCTCTTCCAGCATCATGTAAGAACTTCTGTTCCTACATGACCTCTGCAAGTGTTAAATATTACGAGTTTTACCACACTTTCTTCCCTAATATCCCTTAAAACTTCAGGTTATTTTCAAACTCCTTCCTGTTCGGATTTGTATCATCAGAAGAGTGTCTCTAAGCAGAAAATATCTAATATTTCAAAGCTTTCTGCCTTATCCTAAAGTAGTTGGTCCAGCCTTCACTCATGCAAGTAGTGTGCTTGCCACTCCTGCCCATGGGTGTGATTACGAGAAATGGCTGCAGATTCAGTTTTTTATTATTGCACCTTTTTATGGTGCTTATTTATTTTCCCTAAGATTTAAAAATCTTGAGGAAAAAAAAAGTGGAATCAGTGGTGAGTGAACACATACAGCCTTCCGAAAGGAACAGAAGTGCATGGTGCAGCAAGCTAAGTACGACGTATTAAATAGCCACTCTTGCCGAAGCAAGGAGACTTGAGCAACTTGCAGTTCAGGACCACAAGAAAATAGATAAGCTTTGAACCATTCCCTGAAGGTTAATGGGCTTGGGTGTTGGCAGCCCAGTAGTGAACACCAGAATAAAACCTGCTCCTCTGAAAATGCTATCAAACATAGGACGTGGCAACATCAGCACATGCTCCCATCTCCCATCTTGTCACAACAGTGTGCAGAGAGAAATTGTCTTTCAGGTATGGAGATCTTAAACTATTATATACTCCTTGGCTAGATCAAATGGCTTGAGCGAGAGGTTTTCCAGGAACAAATGGCCCGAGTGAGAAGAAGCTGCACATGCTGCAGTCAGGATCATGGCTGCCCTTCTAGCATTATAAATGCACATACAAGCCCAAAGTTCTTATTAGAAAACAGCCTATATCCCTTGAATAACTTAAACATTGCCCTAGAATGGAACAGTCAGTTGGGGCAAGGGAATGAATGCCAGAACCCAGTTTTGGTGATAGCCAAGACCAATTGCTGACAGGGAGAGCTGCAAGCCCTGGAGGAGACTGGTGTTTGTTAGGATAATGTGGGAAAGGATGCGTCTTGTTCCAATCTTTAACAATTAGAAATTGTTTTCAATTCTGAAACATACAGGTGAACACACCTTTCTGGTTCTGAGTCTGTCACTCCAGCTGTACTCTGAATGCTTTTTATTAGTGATATAAAGCTAATATGGCATACAGCTGATGTAAAATAATTTTGTGTGGCCTAAGTGCCACTGTGTTCACTGCAGGAAAAGGGGAAAAAAAAGCCCTACTTCTTACTAGGTAGTGAGATAACACATACACCCTATGGTAAATAAAAAAAGTATTTCCAAACGGAGCTAACGTTTCAAATGCAGAAAAGGAAAATAAAACCTATGGCTGTGACAGGGTTAATAGTAAAGTCTGCTGCTTCTCTTTTTTTTGTTTGAAATGGCTCCGTGGTTTGAGAATGACTCTTTGCTTCCCCTCTTAATCTGTATTTTACGAGTGAGAAGCTTTGCATTATGCAAATCGTTAGATAGGAACAGGTGACATTTCAGCAAAGAACATGATCAGCGGCCCGGGCCTGGATTGGGCTGCTGATTTATACATTAGTATTTGTCACAAGGATCGCAAGTACTTCAGTCTACATTCTGCAATTTGCTTTTCTATTTTTTCCTCTTCACAATCCTTAAGGTGGAAATCTCATCAAAGAGTTTAAAACACACTGGTTGGACCAAAGGGAGCTGGTTTAGTGCTAGAACTGAGGATGAAACAGCACAGACTTGTTTTGGTGGCTGTTTGCTGGTGTGAATTGTCACTGTGTGGTTTCAGCTTGCTGCAACTTCCGAGCACATCTGCAAATTCAGAGCCAGATCCTCCGCAGACGTGAGGAGCCCCTGTTTGTCCACTGGTCTTACCGCAGAATAGCGACCATCGTCAGGACAAACTGGAACTGGCTGCCCAGGGAGGTTGTGGAGTCTCCTACTCTGGAGACATTCAAACCCGCCTGGACACCTTCCTGTGTAACCTCATCTGGGTGTTCCTGCTCCGGCGGGGGGATTGGACTGGATGAGCTTTCGAGGTCCCTTCCAATCCCTGACATTCTGTGATTCTGTGATTCTGTGAACCTGGAGTTTGGTTCAAACTTTGTGAGCCACGTAAATGACAGACAACTTCAAAGTGAAAAATGTGTCACAATGCAACTATTTACAGTCCATTTTAATTTTTTCCCTCTTCTGGACCCTCTCTAATGGCAGGCAGGATCTATACAGATTGATTTGTATGCCATGAGATATATTTTGGACTGTAAATGGTTTCTGGAAAAAACTACTGGAGAAAAGAAAGGGATTTACTGCATTGAATATAACAATTGGAACAGCTTATTTTCTTCTTTTCATCTAGTTCTCTGAAACATTTTGGTGGTGGTTTTTTTTGTTTAGTTTGTGTTTGTTGTTATAGTGGGGTTTTGTTTGTTCATTTCTTTTTATAGTGGCTTTGCTCCTCCCCTGCTAAAACTTTAAAATGTGACAGTAGCTTAAATCAGGGAACAAGAGAGGTTATTAAATGGTACGGGTGTCATCCCAAAGAGGCACAACAACATGGCAATTACAAATACCATATTTGCCAAATGTAAAATAGCAACAAAATTACCCAAATGCAGGTTGCTCACACAATTTCACAAGCATCTTTAGTGCAAATATAATCTGCTGGTCTTCTTTTAAGCTTCCTTGCTGCCCAAAGGCACCAGGACAGGGCTGTACATGCTCTGTGGCACAGCCATCAGCCTCTAACGTTCTGGGGACATGAGCACTTAGGGCTGTGACAGAGGGGACACTGGTAACAGACTTGCTGCAAATTGGGGAAGAAAGGGAAAGCAGAGGCATCTCTGTCCCCACCCAGTGATTCTCATGGTGTCTGCTTCTCCTTGTCATTGCCTGTTCCCACCCCATGCAGGGACCCTCCTTGGTTATGCATCCCCCTATTGTAACTTTTTTTGCTCTCACCACTCAGCAGAGGCTCTGTGGATGGCTCCTGTAAGGTTAATTAATAAATGACTGGGCAGCAGGAACCTCTGCTCCAGTCTATATCCAAAGACCGCACTGTCTTGTGTCCCTGAAGTGGGCAGGAGCCAGGCAACAGGTGCTGCTGATGCTTCGCATCACTCCAAATCTCTCTAAGACAACACTTGAGCAACAACAAACTCTTTTTCTTGAGTTTTTTTCCTAAGGGCCACACTCTTACAAAGCTGGTGGACATCCTTGCCCTCCTCTTTCTTAGTCTGATCTTTTGGCTATTTTTGTTGATGAATACAAGCAGAAAAAAAATCTCACCAATGCTTCAGGTCCTGGACATCTTAAATCTGTTGTAAAGGAAGCACATAAGGTCACATGAACAATTTTGGTTTGCATCTTGCCATATGCTTATGACATCAATGGTTCTTTTGGGTTAAACTTGAATAAGAAGCTACTTTCATAGCTTCAAAACATTTCTATTTACTCATAATGCAATATTTTCTCATTTCATCTCTATGGACAGTAAAATGACATACAAATAACTCAGCCCAGGTGGTCGCCTTTTCTACAAGCCTCTCAGGTATGTTGACAATTCACTGTCCATGAAAGCCATGTTTCCCTGACCTTTGGATACATTTATGTTTACAAATGTCTCCTTTTAAGGCCAGTGTAGACAAATAGCATCAATTTGGTATTCAGCATATGGCACATACCTACCTGCAGGAATGGCCACTAATCCTTCAAACGTTATGATATTTTATTTTGAGCACCTTGATTTTTAGCTGGAATAATAGCTTAGGTTCCTTCTTAATGTGTTTCCTTATCTCCTTAAGGCAACTTTAGAAAAGATAAGAATGTTCTTCTGAGAATGACACCAGTCTATAACTCATTCGTGTCAGAAACTATTACCGTTTCTTAATGTCACCTCAATTAAGCTTTAGTTTAATCCAGATGTTGTGAGCTGTGGTCATGGCAATGCCTTTGAGCTGAGCCTGTGCTGCAGGTGATTGTCCCAGTGCTGTGGCCAGCTGTGTGAAGGCTCATGGTGCTGGGGGCAGGAGGAGCTGCCCTTGGCCATCCCAAACATGCTCCAGGTGCACAGCACTTCTCTGCCTGGTGTCTGTCTGGCAATGTCAAGGCCAAGCTGCACCACTCAGGTAAGGTTCGCTGTGGGCATTTGTTCAGAAATATGTGAACTTGTGCCAAGTACCTGGCTACCACTTACCAGAGCTCTGAAATGATTTACTGATGGCAATTAACACAGTGAGGAGCAGCAGGCACAGAATAAGCCAGTCGCATGGTATTGGTACAGATCACACTGTCATCATATTTAATGACATCTACTCTGAAGGGCTACGATTGTTTTTACAGCAATACCGTATATCAGATATATTTTTGATTGCAATATCAAATACTCACCGAGTTTCCCCAGGATTCACATTCAACTGCATTTCCAGGACTGGGTATCTTACTCCTATTGTACTAACTTCCTTTGCTGCACTCTTCAGTTATCATCTTTTTCCTCAGATTTGGTGCTGCTGTAACACAAGCCATACAAAGTTCTTATGGCATTTCTTGAAGACTGGTTAATTTGTCTCCGTGTCAATAACATAATTATGATTATTCTCTTTTTACAGGATGGGAAGCTGAGGAAGACACAAGACAAAACACTTTGTCAGGAAGAAAGATGCCCATGAGTATGAAGAGTTATCATCCACAGTTTTGTATCTCTTGTTGTATTTGTTTTTTACCCCATTTGTACACCAAAGAGTTTGCTGAGGCCAGAAGATGTGTGCATGTGTCTGTGTCTGGGAGGAACCCTATCCTAAAGCAGGTGTGAACAGCAGGTCTCCCACATGTGTCTTCACAGAAAACCTAGCATTATGAATTACAGTGTTTATCATTTCATTGTTAATAACACCTTAATACGAAGACATCTGTGTATAGTGGTGATACTGATTATATAGACCTTTAAATATGGTTATTTCTCTGATGAAACTAAAATGGAATTAAAAGAAAAATGGAGAAGAAATAATATA
Source organism: Nesoenas mayeri (assembly GCF_963082525.1). NCBI lineage: Eukaryota > Metazoa > Chordata > Aves > Columbiformes > Columbidae > Nesoenas > Nesoenas mayeri. The sequence goes on along the minus strand of NC_137540.1, from coordinate 70,085,885 downwards.
TTACTAAACTTGAGGCACTGAGATGCAGATTCAGTTGTCTCGCACAACAGAATCAAAACTTTGCCCCAGCTCTCCAGCCTCTTGCTATAAATGTAGCAGGGAGTCCTCCTTGCTTTCTTGTTAAGAAGAACTAGTGGTTAAAGCATTTATGTCATCTGCAGATTTTTAAAGTAATAGGTAAACTGCATATCTTCGATCTATTTGTATTCTTTCAAATGAGTATAAGTAAGGTAAATTTTAAGAAAGGACCTTTTCACTGTTATTAATTTTTGTATATGTCCCCAGTTTTAAGAAAGGGCCTTTTCACTGTTATTAATTTAATTCTTGTAGATGTCCCCAGTACGAGATTCTTTGGAAGAGTTCTTTTAATTCACTCCCTGATTGCCCAAGAAAAGATGAATTTACGTGCTGAGGAACATTAAGATGTGCACGGCAAGGTGCAGTGACCCATTTGATAGTTGTTTTTTCCTTGACAGGTTCTTCTATGCTGCCACAAACTTGCAATGCAGCTGCCACCAGAGTCTATAAGGACACGTGTCTCGCTGTTGCCTTCCCTCTGGTCAGCTCTGTCAACAGGGTTGCAGACTGTCATCCATCCCCAGTCGTTTAAGAGCACAGGGAGTTGTCTTTTCACAGATGACTACAAGAAAAGTGTTTATGACTGTTACCTACAGGATACTGGTAATACAAGGCAGAATGAGAAAAGCTTGTCATTTGTCAGTCTTAATCTGGGGTGTTATATGGTAGAGGGCACTGACACTGTGTTTGGGGTTGTATTGCCTGTGCAAAGGAATGATGTTGGCTTAATTGAAATCATCAATTTCTATCTTAAAACTGTGGATTTCTTATTACCTTAAAGTAAAAGAACAGATCCTATCTGTGAATTGTAAAAAATAGCTAGTAAATTTGGTCCAAATACCAAATTTGTGACAGGGCGTAAAATAAGAAGAAAATGTAAGACTGTCGATGACAAGGACCTCTTGGTCTCCCTGAATTAATTCAGTGAGGAGAGAGCTCAGCACTTCTTTTAACTAAGGCTGAGTGTGAACTTCACATGGGTGTTGTTTTATTGTCAATTTTCTGTTCATCTGTCTGTTAATAGAGGTGATCTATATTGTACAGGGAAACATTGCTCCTGGATCCTTCATTTTTCCAGGTTTGAGTTGTATTACGTTTTTTTCAGCCTTGGTATTCTCGAATTGTCCATAAAAGTTTTGGTTTCCTTCACAGTTATTTACCTGAAAATATTTTAATACAATTTTGGGACTTGGCTTTTTCATTGGAAGGGGTACAGAAACATTATCTCAATTCCTGCTTGGGTTTGGGCCCTGTTTAGTTCTGTAATTCCTCTAGAATATTAAATAATCCACTCATCGTTTTCCATATTTAATTCTAAAATGTGAAAAATAGTGCTGAATAAACAAAAGACATCTTGGAAGGTGACCATGAAGGTGTTTGTTGTTAAAGATGGTACATTTAGAGTGATCCTACTTCACTGCTCCTATAGTATCTGTCTGCTTAAGGTTATTCTATGATGGCAAGAACTTTATTGTTTACTGCACATTCATGTGAAGACTACATGAAAGGTATTTGAAAACAGCAGACAGCAAATAATCCCTTCAATATACAGATAGGTGGTTGTCCTTTTAAGTCAATATTCACTCTGCTGCATTATATCACAACAGAGGACAGCATCAGGAATCAAAGCCACCTTGAAGAACTGGAGAATACAGCAAATGTTGGTTTCCATTGAGTCTATCTTAATATTCCAGTGCACGAAAAAAATAATAAGATATAACTTGATCCAAAAAAACACTGAACTGGAATAATTTGGCCATATTGATCATACATAACTATGTACCCTACCATTATGTTTATTGAGTTAATTTGATTTATACTTTGAAATGAAGCATTGGCTAATATATGAATGATAATTGCATACACATAACTAATATTTACAGGTGCAAGAAATGACAGTGTAGCCAGGTCATCAAAGGGAGTGGTTATTGCTTCTTTATTTCCCTATAGAAGTATGTATAAATTAGCTGCTTCCTTAGCACCATGAAAAATGCAGAAAGAAAATGTTTTTGTCCAAGCAGTTGGGCTATTTCATCATAAAAAAGTGAAGTAAGGTTAAAAACCAGTATCCTGCCTTGTGGCTGCGGTGTGTGTGCTGGTTTAGCAGATGTTAAACATGCTTCTGATGTTGCCTGAGTACCCTGTGGAGAAAACCTGGCAGGGAGAGCAAAGTGGTGTCTCAGCAAGGGTTCGAACAAAATGAAATTCAGCAAGACTCCAACTTTGATGGATGCTTTTGGGCCCACTCATAACACATGGGAACAGTAAATTTCATAGATGTGCTAAGTACACAAATACCTTTGCCTTAAACAGGACAGAATTGATTTTGATATGCTTTGGAACTGGCATCTGGAACTGAAAATTTTAACCCCCACACCTTCAGCTCCTTAAGATTAATCTCAGAAGCATGGTAAAGTCAGATCTTCTGAAAACATCTGTCCATCAGAAGACTTTTTGCTTTGATTTGCTAGTAAAAAATCCACAGATAATTTGAATACAATTAATACAACCATTTGCAACTCTGAATGCTGATCCAAATCCTCAAACCACATCAGATTTATCTGTATTTCCTTCAAACACAGCATAACAAGGAATCCTGAGGAGATGTTGTGCTTGGACCTTCAGCTGACTAACTGGGTTGGGTTCCGGGAGTATCAAAATGCAGAATGGGGTGATATGTGTAAGGGAATGTCCAACTCTTGTACATCCATTTTCATAGTAGCCATAGCTGTGACAGATAGCATGGTTCATGTGCTGTTTCCTCCATACTGGTGCTGGAATATGCTGCTTGTATGAAAAACAGCAAAACTTGTGCTGCCAGAAAGACACGTGCCCCCCAACCCCAACCTGAGATATTAGAAAAGGAAGGCAGTCTTTATTTGTCAAAGTCTTGGCTTCCCAGTGGAGCTCCACAGTTAGCCCCAACTTCCCTCCTGTTCAAATTTGCCTATAATACATAAGAAGTGCCCCTTATCTAAGAGTATTTCTATGGGACCAATTATGCCAGAGGACTTTGCAAGCTGTAGACATGTAAGGCTGCTCTTTCTGTGGGGCTGGGGAGAGGCGGGAAAAGACCCTGTGCACAACATGACTGTGAGGCAAGTGCTGAGCCTGTAGCCAAGCAAAGTGGGGAAACATTACCACACAAATTCTAAAACTTGGGTAGATCAGGTAGGGCTTGGCTTTTAAGGGGTTGCCCAAATATTCCTTAGAACAATAACAACCTAAGTGGTGATTACAGAGTGAGGATTTAAACCCTTGGTTCCAGGAGTGTTGATCATCCACACGTGACCCTTAAATCACAGAATTATAAATTAATTAATGCCCCAGAAATTAAGGAGTTATAATTCTGGAGTGGCTTATTTTGCCTTTGCAGAGGTTGCTGAAGATGCATTTTATAGGAGAAGTTCTTGTAACTCACGAATTGTTATACAGATTCCACCTTAAATGGATTTTATCAGACTGTGCACTGGTAAGCTCATGCTAATATTGGCTCCAATAAAGAACAAATCAGTGCCGAACTCGACTCGTCTTATCGCACAGTCAAAACTGATGGCTGAAGAAGTCATAAAGATCCCATTTAATCTCTCGCCTATCTATCACTGTGAATGTCTTTATCCTCTTTGTGCAGTGGTAATATCTGCTCATTATGAAAGCAAAATATATCTGGCATGAATAAAAGCGGAATGAAGTGCTCACTTTGATTTTGACAGCATGATCAGTGGAAGCAGTAATCTGTGAGAATCAAAAGGGCTAAATTATTCCATAACAGTAATTTGAGGGAACAGCTCAGAGCATACACATCTGCTTTCATATATTGTGACGTGCACTGATAAAACATCCTTCCCAATTTACTCTCTCTGTGCTTGACTAATCTGCAACAGCTCTCACAATGTCTAATCATGCCATCAAAAAGGAGAAGAAGTTCAATTGAGACTCAAATGAAAGAAGATTGGAAAACTATCCTCAATTGAAATTACATTTGTAAATGAGCCATAGTTTTTCTGTTCAGAGTGCGTTATGGTAAATCTGCCTGAAGAAGTAGTTATGCTGAAGAACAGCAATGTGTATCTAGATTGTATTTATTCCATTACTGCTCAAGTAAAATTATGGCAGCTTGGAAACCCTGGGGCATGTTTTCAAAACTGATATGCCAAATTCATAGTCAGATTCCTGTAGTATAATTATAACATCTCTGGCCAGCTGATAGATTCCCAATATATATAAATTACACAGCCAGGTTACAGTTATAAGGTTTTTATTTTTAACATTCCTGTTACGGGAGATTTCCTCCTTTATTTGCAGGCTGCCCATGGCCATACTTTCCTTACTTCCTTCCTTTGTTCATGGCTTTTTTTGGAGCTAGTTAACCAGGCCTCTAATATACTTGAAACGCAAAAAACAAAGGTCACTTTGAAGGTCATACAAGGGTATATCCTGCTGATCCTTATGGACACAACCATACTGTGAAGCATGTATAGACTGGGCTAGAATGTATGCTACCCAGCTTGAAAGTAAGAAAGTCATGTTAAAGTCTCTGTACTGAATATTTACCTTGTGGTTGTTGATATGCTTTCTAAGACACAGTAAAAAATCCTTTTTTCCTAAAATGTGTGGTCGGTACTCCTTCCTGATCTTTGCTGATCAAGTTTATCCTCTGGCACTCCAGTGTATGAAGACGTTGTCACCTCTGCTGGGATCTCACTTCAAGAAATGTTATCCTTCCCTTAAAGCATCTGGCCCCGAAACGGTATCATTTTGTTAGCCCAAGTATTGTATCTGTCATTTTGATGGGACTCACACATTACTGAATTTCTTATATCTGGCAACACTGGGTAAACCTCTGCTTGAAAGATCGGTGATGAGCTTCTCTCATATGCCCATTTTTTGGTACAGCCAAATAAATGATGATTGCCTCCTTTGTAGGCCTGTCAGCGACTTCACTGACGCAGCTTCTTGTGTTACGTATGTCTACAATGAGGATGTACTTATAGATCTGAAAGGGCCTATAAAAAAATATAAAATATAAAATATAAAATATAAAATATAAAATATAAAATATAAAATATAAAATATAAAATATAAAATATAAAATACAAAAGCCTTTCTTAATTGCATAAGAAAAACATCTTAATTGCATAAGAAAAACATCATGGGTGAGCAGCTACTACTACTCTTGAAGTTTCTGCTATAGTAGTATCAACTTAGCAAAATAATTCAATGAATATACAGTCCTGGTTTTAATAAACTCTTGTTCATTTTTAACTTGTTTGTTTGTTTTTTTTCCAGACACTTGAGTTAATACCCAGGGATGATTTACCACTACAAGCCTGACTGGTCAGGCTCAGCAGAAAATTGAGTCTCTGCAAAACTGAAGTAAGTAATGGGAAAGTTTAGAGTTTACTAAGATTCTTTTTTTCTTCCCATTGGAAAAATAAAGTAAAAATGGTTACTTTGCATAATTTAAAGCTGAATTGAGGTATTTTCTTTGGGCATGTTTCTGCACAGGAGTTGTACTAATGGTTTATAGAGGCTATAGTTCAGCTTTCTGTTCTTCCCATGGCTACTATTGGCTTTACTACATACCCCATGATAAAATGTAATGTCCTTTCACCTTAAACTTCTGTGATGCATCAGGAAAGACCTGGGGCCATGTCGAACGTTGGAGAATGTGGTTGAGTGAAAGAATATGTGAGACACCCAAAGAACTTTTCCAGTGACTTAACTCCTGTCATTTATTGCTTCTTGTATGTTCACTCTCTCTACTTTTAGAGTCAACCCTTGGACAGGGATCTGAATGTTTTATTGACCAAAATATTTGGCAAAATTTGCATGGTGACTAAATAATATGGCCTGCAATTTTGGTGTAAGAAAGAACGTCAGTCAAAACTGATTTTCATGTATGCACATTGGACTAGTTCTGTTGGAAAATGCACTCCTTGTCAGTGAAGAGATATAACATCATGTGGCAAAAAAAACCCATTTAGCTCACACCATCTTTCCAATCACTACTTAACAATAAGGTTTAATGAATAAAGAAATAAAGACTATTCTAAAATTTTGTATAAACCATGTAATTACATTGTTTTTTAAATAACAAAAACAACTGACTGACTGCTACTCTGCTTTTGGATATTCTGGCATGAGTTATTGTTTTACTGATTTTTTATTGGTGAATTTGTGACCATCTGTGTGAGATATATAGTAGCTTTTGACTAAGCATTATGCATATTTTGATTCATCAACATTTAGAAAATACTACTTCATGTTTTAAAGTCAAGGAAATTAGACTAGTGTAGAAGTTTTGCTATCTTCATCTCCAATATAAACCTGTTTTTAAGGTTCCATTGTAAAGACAGCTGTTAAAATGCCCTGGTTCAGAGTGTATTTGGTCATGCAGCAGCCAATACTCTCAGTATAGCTGACATGATTTGCCTTACTGGTCGGTATGTTTTGTGACAGAAATTATGCCTAATTAACCTTAATTCTTCTAGTACTTCTGCCCACACCCGACTTTGCCCATATAATTAGCCACATTAAGTTCATTAGAAGTAATTACACCCTAATTTAGGTTTGCGCCTAAGCATTTGTAGGATCAGGGTGGAAAATGTCAAGTTCTTTGAGGAAATGTCATATCTTTTTGCCTGTTTCTGTTCCAGCCCTAACACATTTTGAGATATTAAAAAAAAATAAGAAGAAAGTATTATTTTGAAGTATAAATATAAATTCTCAAAGTTGTCAACATCTCTGTTTCTGGACTGGTTTAAAGTATAATTTTCTATTACCTATTCACATGCAGGGTATTCCAAAGTGGCACGCATATCAAGTGTTAGCTTAGCACATTGTTTTTCTCTGCCAAAGACCTGAGAAGAGACTTTAGGGCTAAATGAGCCTGTTATGGTGATTAACAGTGCAGGAGCACAGAGCAGACAATGAACTACAAACTGCTTTAGTTACAGCACGCGTGTTCATTCCTAATTTTTTCTGTGGAGCACCAGATTTAGGGATGAAGCGTTGGACTAATCAGGTTTATGACTATTGGCTTGGAGAAGAAGGAAAGAAGATGAAACATCATACACTGATAAAACCCTGGCTACCTCTCCTGTCAGCGTTACCATTTAACTTCAAAACATTTTAGACTCTCAGTCTCAGCCTCCCTTACTGGCTGATGATGGCTTCTGATCTCACTGCTAGAAATTCTCTTTCTCTGTTGGTTTGGCCATCACTCTTTCACGACAGACCCCTGCAGTGTTTTCGACATTGCTGTGGTTACAGCTGGGAACTATAAGCTTTTTAAAAATCACCATAATACTGTTGTGCTCTTTTCCTCCCTTGCACATCATTGCAGACGAAGACAAAATGTGATTCCGATGAACATTATAATGTGTATATTTGCATTACAGCACCCAGACACTAATTGTCTCAGTGCTGTATGCAATTGCAAGCAGAGAGCAGATGGGAAAAATAAATGGCAGCTGCAGCCCAAACTTAAAAGTATATAGAAACCTACATGTCCGTGTTTTTGTTCTGTACTTTTCTGAAATGCCTCCTACTGATTCTGTACATTTGCTTGTGAGACACCATTAGTATAACTGAGGAGCTTCTGATTTGCTTTCTCAGATAGCCATGGGTATACATTTTTGGGCTAGTACATAGACCTTGTAAAAAATAATGGTTGCTTTAAGAGATAAAGATACTGACATCTCACAGTGGCAATGAACATGGATCAGAAGATATTTTGCACCAAAATGATTTGTAGTTTTCCTTCAACAAGTCTGACCACACTGTCAATGTCGGTATTCATTTTACAGTTTTTATGATAAAAACCACATTATGATGTTTTGCATTTTTATGCCAGCTGCAGCTGTTCTCCAGCTGCTGAGGGTCTGCAGACTGAGGATGAGTATCCATGGAACCACACTAAATAAGTGACCATTCTCAGAACTTTGCTCGGGGTGGGTTCACAGGGTGTTTTTTGCCACAGATTTTTGGCATTTTGACCCAGACAACCAATGTGAAAATCAGGGTATGGTCTAAATTTAGCAGCCAGCTTGCAGGAATGGCTGTGCATGCTGGTGTACCCAAAGCAGAGCCTTTGCATGTGTATGACTCCAAGTCATAAACCTTTTACCAAAGGTGAACACTTTACATCCATTTGTTGAAAACACAGCAGTAAGGGGTGATTTGCCTTCATATTTACATTAGTTTACCAATTAGAGAGCTTATAAGAAGAAAGTATTATTTTGAGGCCATGGGAGAATTAGCTGCTGGCCCCTTCTTAGCTTGAGAGAATTCAGTTTTAAGAATTCAATGCTTTTTTTCTCTGGGCTGTGCTGAGAAAGGGAGGAGATTGTGCACGAAACTGGTGATTCACTGGGAAGAGAACAGAAAGGAAAGGAGGACACAGCTCTGCAGGCAGCGTAGGAAAAAATCATAATGCACCAGGTGCAAAATTATACCCACCGGGCTCCAGACTGCTCCCAGGACTGTTCTGGGGCTTTGGTGGGCTGTGGCTGCTGTAGATGGGCTGGTGGAGCCTCTGGTGGAAAGTCAAGGCTGTGTCAACCCAAAGGCATTTTCTGCCAAGGCATCTGAGCTACCAGGGCAGGCAGCTCAGCTCAAGCTGCTGAAAATGCTCTTTTGCAGGCACAGCAGCATCCATGGATGGGGTATGGCCAAGAGGTAGCTGTGTTAAATAGGAACAGGGTGGGCACCATGATTTTGTTCGAACTCTGCCAGCAAAATGCAATAAGGGTCACCCTGGTCTGAAAGTCGGCCCTGACCCGTGCTTTGGTCTGAAATGAGCTTGAATTCTGGCTGGTGTTTTCATAGCTTTGTAACATTGCTAAATGCCACAGTGCAGGAGAATTCACGTTTAGTGTAGCATTTGTGCAGCACTCTGCTTCACTTTATAAACATCTTTTATGTAAATCAAGTGTTAATTATCCCTGCTCTGTATTTTGTGTCGAATATAATTTTTTTAATTACAGGCTTCATCCCAGGTTAAGACTGCATGCCTGTTGTTGAGCCAATTATCATAAATTCCCCTGTAACAATTAACAATATTGGTACAGAGCTGCATGTATTTTAAATGTTATAATTATGCTCAGCTCTTTTGTTAATTGGCCTATCTGACTCTTTACTTTTTATGCTGCTCATCTGCTCATTACCGCAGCCATTTAATTCAATTAGCACCTTAATTAGAAGAACAGCCATGTCCAATGTCGTAGGACTTGTCAGAGTACGCGGCTTGATTAGCAAAGACAAACACACCATGCAAATCAGGCTGTAACATTTGGGGGCGGCAGGAATGGAAGGCAGCCAGCTGGTGAAGTGGAAAAGGAGCGTGTCTTCATCCCCCAAAGCTTTGCCAGGAGAGAGAAAATAAAGAAGGCATCAGACTGAGGAAGGAATAAAATAATTTACAATTCCACGAGTTAAGGCATCACTTAACATGAATGGTGTGTAACTCCTGAGGATGGCGTCACTACTAAATTATCTCCTACCCCTAGTGCTCTTAAAAAAAAAAAAAAGACAAAGTGAGGGAGATGTGTAAAAATAATACAGTAATCTCCTGTCCAAGCATACGTCCTTTTCAGAGTAGGAAGCCAAAGCCCAAAGTCTAGTTTCAGGGGAAGAGAGAGGAACAAAAAGCAACACCCTGATCCTGGGCTTTGGTGTAAATCCGCATCGCTCCACTCATCAGTGCCAAGTGAGGAGTGGGCCCAGGGTGTTTTAAAATCACCCATTTGACCTAGGCCCTCCTGTTCGTGTCAGCAGCACCGTTGAGGAGAGACGTGAGGCTGCAGGAACTGTATTTAAAAAATAAATAAATAAAAGAGCTTCATTTTCCAAGAGCAGTTTAAGTCTCAGTTTTGTTTTGTGCCAGTCTATTTAAATCTTTATTCCCTGCCTATTAATTCTCCTAATTAGAATTAAATGAAGCATGCTAAATTGCTAGATTAACCAATAATTAAGCAGGCAAAGCACTAACGTTTAATACACACAGGCAGCTCTTTCTCTTCTGTGATAGCACCGTGTCATGCCTGCTCATTTTATTTGAAAGGAATTAAGAGGCTCGTCTTCCGTGATCAACACCCCCTCCCATATTAACTTACATAAAATAAAGACTTTCCCAAAAGGGGATCAGTTTCCGCCTAGTTATCAAGGAACTCTTGGTTTTATTTTTTAATTCCTTATCTGCGAGTCCTTGTGAAACCTATTTGAATCGGTTGGCTCAGGAAATCCAACAGCTGTACATATATTTAGCAGATAGTAGATTTTAATTAAAATGATATATAGTTTGTGTGGTGCTCCTTTTATTCTGTGTTCATTTCTTTATTTCTGCTCACGTAATGAGGTCCTACACTTATTTTCAGAGGATGGCAGCCCCTCTCCCTCCCTCTCATCTCCCCGTGTTGTGCCCACCTCCTTCAATATTCATTTTACATATTTACACATTACTATTTCTTTATGGCATATACCTTATTGCAGGATATCTCAATACCTCACAGTTCTCTCTGTGTGTATGCGAGGGGCTGTGCAGACTGTCTAAATCAGTAGACTCAATCGTCTTAGGCAGTCTCGGTGATTTTGAAGGTTATTGCTTGGTTGTGTAAGTGTTGGCAGAGCTGGGGTTGGGAGCAGGACCAGCATGTTCAGGAGAGTGTTTGTGCCTCTCGTAAAGGTGTTTGCTGAGATATATATATATGTATATGTATGTATGTATATATGCCTCGAGCGTGTAACTCCTTCATGTACAGAGGGCAGCAAAGACTCATGATAGGGATTTCACAAAGCTGCTCAATCCCATGGAAACTGAACACATATGTTGTTGTCTTTTATTCCTTTGACTTGAGCTGCTAGCCAAAATTTGCAATATTTTCGGTTGTTTGCCCAAGAAGTGGAAAAAATGTGATGGAGTCTGATGTTACTCCAGGTATGTTTACACAGTATTCACAGACAGGTCCAAATATATTTTGCCTTTGTCTTGAGCAATCTGCCCTTGAAAAAGAAGCTGTATGGCCGTATTAGTGAGCCATGACTTCTGTTTTGAAACCGCTTTGCAGCTGTTTGGCTTGCACCACTGATGGAGGGAGTAATTCCTGCTTTGATGAAACTGCATAACAAAAAGAGCCAACCCAAAAGTCCTGTTTCCCAGAGATACCAAACAGCAGTCTATGTGTCTGTTCACAATCCCTTGTGAACACTGTTCACAATCTCTTGTGGCCAGCACTTTGCCCCAAAAGATACCTCTCTGTTTAACTCTGTTTAAACAATATAGTTGAAATGCTGCAATGTTTCACTGCAGCTGAAAGAGGACAATCTCTGTATTGTTTCTTCCCACTCCAGGTGATCATATACCTTTTGGTACTTCTATGAGCATCTTCTGAGATTATTTTTCTTACCAGTTTGGAGGAAAAACAATGCAACAAAACTGACCTTTCCCACTGTCTTAGGAAATTAGATCTGCATACCATATGGCCAAATGAGCATGGAAGTATCATGACGGATCAGAGTAGGATGTGCGGACTGTGAAAGTGGGCGGTAATGGGACAACCTCTTTGGATGGCAGCGAATCAACAGATAAGACCAGGTATCACTAAAATGCAGTCTATGCTTTTAGATACATAGGCAAAGCCTGGAGTAAAATTACAGATAATGAAAGAGAATAGATTAGATTTTATTCCTTCTCCTCAAGTGAGCAGCCCTGTTGGCTTCAAGGAAAATTAAGCATCATTGGTGGAGTCATCAAAACTGCCTGATTTTAGATTTTTTCAGGAAATCAGCTCAGACTCTTTAATAGCACCAAGAATTTCAAACATCTTGCCTCCACTTTGTGCAAAATTTTCTGAGAAGCAGATTTCTGTCACGTTAGTTTCATGTTCTTGTTCTACACATGTCTCTAACCAGCCGAAGAAACATCTCACATCTATGATTTGGAGTTCAACCTATGTAAATACTAGCATCTGGCTGTGTTTTCTTCATATATTCACAATTTAAGGCTGTGTAGACTAGTATATGCTTGAACGCATTGGCATAAACCTCTTTAAGCAAGGCCAGTGCATGTATCTCAATATGAGCAAGTGCTTGGGGACTTGCCAAGGTCAATTTGTAGAGTCATGGTTCAAGAGAGGTTTAAACCCAGACAGGTTCAAGTAGAAAATAAAATTAAATTAAAACAATATCTCAGAGCCATCAAGAATGCCCTTTCCCACTAAGAATTTGGTGTGTTTTTGCAGTTGCTTGTGAACCAAACCCTGCTCGGTTGTACAGTCCTACAGATTAACATGGAGAATAACGATACGTGCCCTCTGAATCCTTAATGCCAAGAAATAATGGTGAGATGATGCGGCCTTGGAAGTCAAGGTAAATGCTGGACAGGAGAAAATTGTTTCATTTCTGTGAGGGGCCAGGTTGGGCAGGCTGCATTTTAGTTTTTCAACTGTCCTATGCTATGAACCATGTGGCCCCCACATTACATGCTGAGGAAAGCAGAGTCTGTCTCCTGTTTTCAGCTGGCTGGCTGATTGATTCATTCCTCTTCTTTTCTTGTTTTTCAAATTTCTTACATGCTTTGGTGAACATCTTAGTCTCCAGTACCTCTGTTGATTCTGTTTGTGTGTCTGTGTGTGTGTGTCTGGGCATGCGACTGTATTGCACTTCATTTGCTTGGTGCAATATTATCCTGGGGGAATGTGCAGGCTGTAAACTTCTTCATAACATCCTGTTCCTGCAACTTGAAGATATTGACTCTGAAGGGAAACAATGGCATGAATAAAATAAAAATAAAAAAAGTTAATTATCCTTTGTGTTTGTAATTTAATTAAAGATGCAGTAAAGTTTTACTGTTTTTCCAGGTGATGATGTTTAGGGCTCTGAAAAGCTATTTGTGCTGGTGAGATTAAAGTGCATTTTAAAATGTTCCCCGAGCACTTTCACATTTGTTGATAGATTTTTAAATTAAACTTTAAATTGTAATCTAAATTACCTCCAACAATTCATGGTCCCTGTAATGAACTCCCACCATTCCTGCTGTCATCTGACTATGATATACTGTAAATGGTAACCGCTCAGGGTTTTACTGAATAGTGCTTTAGTATTACCGCACTATATTAGTTGTGTACAACCCTCAAATAGAAATCAAGGCACAACACAGGTTTGGTTTAGCATAGTAACTTTATTATTTGCTAGTCTTTAGTCTTAGTGGACACTGCTACTGCTAATCATTTGGGACCTCATAGAATATACTTCCAAATAATTTTTAGGCATTCCTGTCAAGGTAAAAGTATTTGCATTTTACCAGCCAGTGAGCTTTTGTACATTAATCCTTAATGGGTAAAATAAAACTAATTGGGGAATATGAGTTCAGGTGCTCATTCATAAAGTCATCATGGCTCATTGGCCCCTGAAGCACAGTTAGAAAAAAATACTTTTGTAAGTGATTGATGTAGATTCAAAGATGAAGATTGCAGTGGGATAGTGGAAATAATTCACCACGTGTGGCTCCATTATATCATCTAGGTATGTTGAGACCAGGCAGTTTCCAAGGAACTGCTCAGAACAGAGCAGAGCCTAACTCGCACATCACTGATTGCCCCTGGTAGATCATACTGACTGAGGTTCATGGACATGTTCCTGGGATGAAAAGAAGGACTCCAAATGTAAGATGGTCTAACATCCATGGAGAGCTCTCAAGGATCTCCGAACATCTACACATGGAAAATGACAAGAAAAATCTATTCCCACAAAACAAATTAAAAACCCAACATCTAAGAGCAAAGGGAAGAGCAGAAGGAGAAAATAAGCTGACCAAGGGTTGCTTGCTGCAGTTTAGGCTCCAGCAACCTGTCACACAGGGACTTATGAGACAGGCTTGTATCTTTCTGCTGGAAAGCTCTTGGTGGACTTTTCTTCCACACAGCTGCATAAGTTGTACAGACCTCAGCTTACGGTCTCCACAAATACCCTATTTTAATCACACATTTTGTGAAATGAAAACTGGCTTGTTTGGTTTTGTTTAATTTCTTAGCTCTCCTGCTAGGATTAAAAAAGAACACAATTTGTGTTTCCTGTTCACCTTTGCTGTTCCTCATCATTCAACATGTCAACAGCCATGCTGGTAAACTGGTCATTAGGTTCTTTGCTTTTCCCTTCATTTGGGATGAGTTCTCCATTTACCCACAATGCTATTGCACTCTACTCCTCCAAACCCTTTCTTCCTTAAACTCCTCTGCTTTTATGCTAGATGAAGGAAAATGACTGTGTCACTGCCTGCCAGGCTGAGCAGTGCTCTGTGTGGGTTTCCTTTTTTTTCCTCCCCACTTGCCTTGTACTATCTGTCTCCCATCTACCAAAGGTAGATTGTACCGAACTAACCCAATAGCTTCATTTGATAAGATAGCTGATTTTCTCATCAAAAGAAATGCATTAGATATCACTTACCTGGACTTCAGTAATGCATTTGAGATGGGATAATGAACAGTTAAACTGGAGGAGATGGGGATGAGCAGAAGGATAGGATAAGGAATTACTGGAAGGGGTCCAGTGGTGGGCTCTAAAGATGTTTAAGGGCCTAGAGCATCTTTCTTATGAGGAGAGACTGAGAGTGCTGAGTCTGTTCAGCCTGGAGAAGAGAAGCTGAGAGGGGATCTCATCAATGCTTACAAAAATCTCAAGGGTGGATGTCAAGAGGATGGACCAGACTCTTTTCAGTGGTGCTCAATGATAGGATGAGGGGCAATGGGCACAGACTAAAGTACAGGGGGTTCCATCTGAATATGAGGGGAAACATCTTTACTTTGAGGTGCCAGATCCCTGGAACAGGCTGCCCAGAGATGTTGTGGAGTCTCCTTCTCTGGAGACATTCAAACCTGCCTGGACACATTCCTTTGTAATCTATTCTAAGTGTACCTGCTTTAGCAGATGGGTTGGACTAGATGATCTCCAGAGGTCCCTTCCAACCCTGGCGATTCTGTGATTAGAGGGTGGGTCAGGAGCCTGCTTAAGTGGGGATGAAACTGAGAAGTTCTGAGATTGGAAATGCCACCTGAAATGTGTTTACTCAGGAATCACTTATGGACTGGATCTTGTTGAATGTTTTCACCTGTGACTGTGGTGGAAAGAAGGAAAGATGGAAGGAGGTTTTGGTGATGAACCAGAACTAGAGGCTGGCTATAGTCTAGAGGAGGATCTGAGTACCATAGAGAAAGAACTTGACAGCTTTTGGACTGGAGATAGCCGTGAAATTGTACAAAACACAAGATTGTGGCTAGGGAGTGGGAATGAAGATGTCAATACAGTCTGGGAATGACTGAGAGGTAAAATGAGGCTGTGGTGCTGATTGGTCACAGCTGACTATGATGCAGATCTTGAAAAGCAAATATTGCTGCAGAATTATCAGGGGAAAAAAACAAAACTCCCAACAAACAAAAAGGAGAGTAAGTGAGGATCTGGATGCTTATGTAAGTCCATCACTGTTAACACCTTGGTGGGAGATAAAACTGAAGAGGTACTGTGGCACATGAATGTATTTGGGTGGAAATCTAGACCAAAAAGTGTCTTTAGAGTGGTCTACAAGCAGAACGAAGGCAAAAAAAAGCCCAACCAATGAACCAACCAACCAAAAACCAACAAACACAACAGCAAAAAGGTGTTAAGATAGTTCTTTATGATTGGGAAATATTATAACACTGTTGCCTGTGAAATCAGGCATCTCCAGTCCATGACCCAGGAGATCTGTTCTGCCTGGATCGCAAGTGCAGTGAACCATTTTTTTTGTCCTGTGTGCCCCAATCCCCAGCAATGGCTTGGAGGAGTCATGAAAATACTGAAGGGACCATTGAGGTGCAGCATCACTGCACTGCTCAGGACCCTTAAACAGGGCCCACTATGTCAAAAAACAAAGTATTTGTAAGAGGGTAAAAAAAATAGAGGGTAATATGGCAGTAAACAGGAAAGCATGCTCACCCTGCAGCTGCTTATTCAGATTTCTTGTTGGGTTTTCATTTATTGTACAAACAATCTGACCAACCATGAAAGAGAATTATGAAATAAAGTGATAAAAAACAGTTCTTCATGCATTACTCAACTTACATTTTATGTTATCTCTTTGTCTTTCTGGAAATATACAACCAAAAAAATTAAAAAAGAAAAAACATGTTACACGACGATACCTCAAGTGAAGAAGATGTGAAAAATTTTGTAGGTATTTGACACTGGTGTAATTAAGTATTAGCAGTAGATAAAGATGTTGTAGCCTGTTACTAATGAATTAAAAACTGGTTGACTTACACATCTGTACATATACATCATGTATCTGCAAATGGGAAGATTTGTCCAGGAAAACTATTCAAGAGATGTGATTTCCAGCCTATTCAATATATGTAAATTTATGGCTGAGAAAACAACCATATATTACACCACTTTTAAAAGACAACAATGGAAAAATTGAAAAGTCTCAGAAAAAAAGTTTACGATGTAACTTAGGTCTGGGAAATATGCATTTTTGAAAGATATTTAGGAACTTCCATCTATTTAGTTGATATATATATTTAAAAAAAAAAAAGCATAAGAGAAATGGCTTGTAGTAACAGGCACTTGCATATGGAAGCAGTTTCTCACTGTTAGTGAGTCTTCAGACAAAACATATATCAAGACCCAGTGGTTAGAGAGGCACAGATTATGCACCCTGATTAGAAAAGTACAATACTCCAGTGGCATTAATTACTCAGAAGAACCACTAACGCTACATGCAATTACTTCTTTATCACTTGTAAGTGTTGAATAAAATAAAGTCAAGATATTTTAAAGAAATTATGAATTTGATGTGGAGTTTATGGGGTGGAGTTTCTTTATAGTAGGTCTGACTCCATCATCCTACTGTTAAATAAATCTATCAGTTTTTAAGCAATTCTGTCTACCGAAGGCCTCTGCATTTATCAGTGTGCCTTTTCCAAAAATGTGAATTTTTAAGTTCTGTTTTTCTTCCGATTCAGAAGTTTAAAGGCGCCTGGCTTTCAGGTTGTACTCCATTTATGCCATCGAAGGCAGAGACATCAGAAAGCATTCCTCAGCTCTGAAAAGCACCTACACACAGAGCACACACAGTCTTTGCAGAAGACGGAGAGCAGGGTGCTCCATTTATGGAGAAAGTGAGACTGTAGCGATAAGAAAATCTGGTCTGTAATATATTTTGCCTATAGTTCTACTAAAAAAAAAGAAAAAATATTAATAAAAATTCAAGTGAATATCTGCCTTCAACTTTTTTTTTTTTTTTTAAATAATTGCTGCTATTTCAGCTCTGTGTTCTTGGTGAGGAGCAATTGATGAGTTAATTGCCTTCCTAGTCCCACTGAATAGGAGTATGTCTGCAAATACTGGGTCAGCCAAGTGAGTAAAACCTTCATTGTTCACTGCTTGCAGAATCCCTGTGCTACGACAGTAAATATTGTTTTCTGCCGAGCTTAAAGCAGACAACTCCAGTTTTTCTGTTTCACTGGGAATAGCTACTTTTTTCAAGTAAAATTAATGAAAAAAAAGTGAAAAGACAATGTTTTGGTGTGAGGGAGAAAAATCTTCTTCCTTTTTCCAATTTGTGGAGTTGAACTTTCCTGAATTTATGCTACATGCAAGTAGGCATTTCTCTGTTACAACTGTATCCCCAATTTGTAATGTAAGTATTTTTTCTCTTAAATGCATACAGAGTTATTAGTGATGACAGAGCATTTAGAGCATTCCCCCTAAAGGGCTTTTTTTTTTCCCCATTTGAGAGTAACCGAGAAATGCCCTGCGATGATTCTGATGAATGAATATGTATTGCTGTTCCACATGTTGCTACCTATAGACAGCCAGTCTTAATTTAAGGTGGGATGCAGATAACAAACTTCTCAGTGTAAAACAGGGTATAATCTCTCGCGCATAGAAATTCGTATTCCGCATCGCACATCAGGCTGTTGACGTTTAAAACACTGCAGCGGTGCTAACATTAGAATTCAGAGATATTTGTTAACTCTTCTCTTGAGACTGTTCGTACACACACCCCCTCCAAGAGATAGCACAAGCCTCAAAATGGATTTGTCGGTGAGGCTTCGGAGCCCTTTTCTATTCATATATGGTTTCATTTTTCTCAACGTGACCTTTGGTTCGCAGCAGCGATGGCTTTGGTTTGCTGCTGGTTTTGAGGCAGCAGCTTCAAGGGAAAATGAGTCCGTGTCTTTTTTACGTCTTAACAAAACTGTGGTCTTGTAGTGAACAGAGAGATCATATCACCCTCACAAAGAGATACATGCGGGTTAAAGGATGTCTGCCCCGTTTCGTGGAAACCTGGGTCTCTCGGACTGCTGCCTGATTTCAATAAAAATGAATGGGAAAGTATGGAAATGTGCAGTGAATGAGCAGCTTCATGGATAATAGACCTTTACTGTTTTTATTACAAAGCAAGAAAAAAAGGAGGTTAGAAAAATTAGTGTTTGGATACTTTTGGGTTGCTTGTGGTGAAAGATATTAAAAATATGAAAGGCTGTTTTTAATAAATGTACTTAACATGGAATGATGGTAATTAAAAATACTAGTAGCAGCACTCCCATATCAATAACTGTATGCCTTTGGTTTTTCAGTCCTGTTTCATTTGAACTGTTGCTAATAGTGCCTACTCAGATGGGAAATATTTCTATTTTAATCCTATCCTCATCATGTTCTTGAGCACAAAATATGCCCCCAGATTATCTATTTATATGCCTTTCAATATGTCTAGGGAATAAAATCCTCCTGTAATAACATATAGGTAGATTAATAACAAAAATACAGTTTTAAAGAGGTGTCTAAGTGTATGCTAAATTATTTTAATTGTTTTATGTTGTCTGCTCTCTTGGCTGTTGCCAAGCTGTGAAAGACTGAAGGGGATCCATATTTCCTAAATTAAAATAATTCTGCATTTCTTTTAAAAAGAGGACAGCAAAAACGGCTAAAGTTGATATGACAGTAACAATCCTCTCTTAGAATTAATACCTTACTGTCTTTGAAAATAAACACTCAGGCTGGAAAAATTTGAAAGGAAAATTTCAACTGTAGGAAGTAGAAAATGTGTTTGTATCTGAAGAATTTAAACAATGCTGCACAGTGCATATGCTTCTGGCTAGTTAAAAGCCTGTCCTACAAACCCTGATTTGCTTAAATAGCTGTATTCCCATGAGTAGTCCAGTTCAGGGCAGCATTACCACTCATAGAAGTAGTAATTTTCATTAACCAGTGTTTTTAAGTTAAGCAATAGTAACAGCAAGGATGTGGTATGGTTAAGGTTGATGACCCTGTGAGATGTACAATTTGAATACAGGAGTAGATGTGAAGCAATAATGCAAAAGGTATGTAAACTAAGTAGGTGTAGTGTAGACATAATCTTTCCCTACACCATTTGAAAGATGACTTGATTTGTCAGTTGATTTCTTTCCTTTTTCCTCTCATCAGATTAAATTATTTTAGAAAACAGAACACGAGATGGAAAGTAAACTTGCTCCAGAAGCCTCAGCATTGAACTGTGCTCAAAGCATAGAAGAGTTCCTTGGGTAATTAGATTAATAAATGAATGCTGTATTTAAAAGAAAATACAAAGCATAATCAATGTCTGAGATGGGTTATTATGGAGTCAAATGGGGGTCTGGGAAGTGATGTTTTTCACATGGGGAAATTCTAGAGGAACAATAATGAACTTAACAGCTTCATTAACATCTATGAAAGAGCAGAATTATGAAGCAGGGATGTCCAGGCAGCTGAACAAGAGAATCTGACATCAGTTTCTGCAATAAACCTCAAGAAAATAACAGCCAAAAACTGTCCACAGGAGATGGTATCAAACATATGGAGATGACAAATCCAAAACATGCCTTTCTCTACCACCTATAAAGGCTGTGGTAGAGGAAATGCCAGAGAGGAGAGGCACCAAATTTGTATCAGCAGTGGTTCATGTGTCCTGATCCCTCCAAAAATACATACGTTATTTATTCTTGATGCTTAGTTCTGGTCACAACAACAGCAGGAGTCAAATGATCAGAATAAGTGTGCACGCGTGTTTCCAGATGCAGGTTTACACCTTGCAGCAGAATAGGCTCTGTACTGTGGGACACTGTGGCTGAAAGCATTCCATAACCAGATCAGGGGTTTGGTCAGAGGGCTGAGAATTTGTCTTTGTTATTATTGAAACGCAAAGAAGAAAAGGAAATAAGAAAAATAAATTAGCATGAGTGACTCAGATGGACTCATGTACACAGAAATATGCCCACTCAGAGGTCAAGCTGAACTTTTAGCATTTGGCTATGGCAGTGAAGTTTAAAGAACGTGGCTTGTGGTTGGTGGGCTCTTCAATTTATCACAAGTCCTAAATATGTTCCTGCTCAAGTTACCAATAAACTTCCCATTCATTTTGACAAGAGCAAAATGCTTTTGAAAATCCCATTACAACATACGTGTGTACGTTCATCTTCTAAAAAAGACATAGTTAAGTGAGTTTATATGCTTAAGGAAAATGTAATTTTAATGGGACAGTAGTTTGACCATTATGAGCCTTTTCATCAGCTATCACTTTTGTTGTTCTGTGGTGCCTGTCCAGATCCTTTTCAAATCCTTGAGCTCTGGTTTTGGGGAGGGTTCTAGTGAAACACAGCAGCATTTAACAGCATGAGGCAAAGGGATAATTTTTCCCAGTAGTCTTTCCAAATCCAGTTTCTGAAAACCTATTAAATAGATACAGGGTCACATCAAAACCATTGGTTGAAATATAGCTGAATATAAGAAACTCTAGGGGAGTTTGAGGGTTCTATTTTCTCAATCTCTATATTTCTTGAAGTCTTTC
Organism: Nesoenas mayeri; assembly: GCF_963082525.1. NCBI lineage: Eukaryota > Metazoa > Chordata > Aves > Columbiformes > Columbidae > Nesoenas > Nesoenas mayeri. Next base: position 70,064,962 of record NC_137540.1, on the reverse strand, counting down.
CATCTGATGAAATTGCATCTGAATAACATTTAGATTTGAAATATAAATTTCAAATGTAGGGAAGAAGCAGGTTGTAACCCCGATGTAGGATT